>NW_004567129.1:22574419-22585989 GCF_000260355.1 Condylura cristata | reverse complement strand
ATGGATGGATGCATGGATGGATGCATGGATGCATGGATGGATGGATGGATGGATGGATGGATGCATGGATGGATGCATGGATGCATGGATGGATGCATGGATGGATGCATGGATGCATGGATGCCAGGGCTCACCATGGTGATGCAGTGGGTTAGGCTACAACATTATGAAGCTCTCTGAAACCACTGCAGCAGGAGTTTGATCCCCAGCCAGGGAGCTGACCCATCTGGTGTCACCCACCTGCTGCTCCCCTCAGCAGTGTACTTTGTCAGTCTGCCTATTCTGCTACCCACTGTCTCTGGTGAATCCTCTCACCGCCCCTGCACCTCTGGCCTGTGCCCCAGTTCTGTAAGCATAAATAAATAAATCTTTTAAAAATATATATGCCCTATTACTAGGGTCAATTTTCTTTTCATTCATACATGTAAGAATATGCATGCAATCAGAAAGGATTTTTTGTTTGCCTTAAGAGTATAGGAAGTATCATAAATCTAGTTGTGGGCTATCTTAATATTTGAAAGAAAGGCCTATTTTAACAACTCAGGAATGTTTAGTACAAAGATTTACAAATGTTGGTAGAAAGTGTAGTAACCCTTGTGTGAGTGCAATGCAGTTATGCTGAGAAAATGGTCCTGAATCATGTTGACTGAGCGTCTACTCTGGCACCGGAGTTGCCATAGACACTGCCTCTCAAGCTATCACATTTGGTTCCCAACCACCTGTGAGTGAAGTCACATCAACTTTAAAGCTGAGCAACCACTTTAGCACATTTATCTAGTTACTTTACAATCCCAGTAGCTAGAAGACTTGAGGGATAAAAAGCAGATCTCTTCAGTGTTAGACATGTCTCTTCCACTATAGTCAGGAGTCTTCTATTCTCAAAAGTTTGCTTTATTAAATACTTTCAAAGAAGGGATTGCATGTCCAGAGCCTGGCAGAGCTGCAGGTATGTTAGATGTATTCCTTCTTGTGGTTGTTGTTGGAGGAATGGGCAACTGAATGTTTCATTTTCTCTCTCCCATCTAAAGTAGGATCTTGGACCTATGCGCTGCAATTTTAATCATGATGAACATAGGCTCCTTTTCAGAACATCGATTGTTAGGGTTCTCCTGAAAGAACTTACCACTCAAATCCTGGTCCAATTTCCTTCCCATTGCACAGAATTCCCACCATCCATGCGGTCAGATGAAAGCTTCAAGCAGAACCCTAAACACAATGAGAATTAACACACTTCCTTCTGATGCAGCATCTAAGGATTCTATTTGGGATATTTCTGTGACATATGTCTATAATTAATAATCATTAAAGTCTCCTCTGGTTTTATGAAAATACCCATTTTCTTCTACTGAGAATGTTATGCAATAATTATGTTTATATTTATGTTTTCCATTTATCATATTTCATAATTATGAGCCAATAAAACCTTAAGTGCTGCTCAGACTGAAATACTTTTCTCTCAATAGCTGGCTCGGCATATTTTACGTTTTTAATAATGTGATGTTTAGCAAAAAATGTGCCAAAGGACCTAAATTAATTTGAGTAGAATTGATCTGAAGGCAACCGCCAACTCAGAAGCACAGCAAGAGTTTCTGCCATCCATCCTTCTCAGTCTTAGAAGATCATTACTTATGGCAAAGACTTACAATAAAAATTACTTCTGAATCATATGCTGTAAAATGGAAATTATTTTCCAGCATGCCATTTTGTAGAACAGTCATTCTAAATCACTGTAAAAAAGATTTGAAGGATAATGAGAATATATGATTTTTCAAAATTTATCCATGTTATACAAAATTCTCAAGATGTGGCATATTTATTTAAATAGCTCCAACTTAAATATTTAACTTCAATTTTTACTGAATTCTTTCTATCTCAGAGAAACTGCTTTGGGATAAAATTCAAAGAGACATACAATATAAAATACTCAAATATCTGACTAAAAGTATCTCAGTCTCTCTTGACAAATACATGTAAGCACAGCAGCCGTAGGAAAACAGGACTCCTCCCTGGTGATCAGGAATTTTAATTTTCCATTTACAACTTGATCAGCACTGAGATGTTTTAGAAAATGGATCAAGGATCTTTTGCTCCTTCATTTTTTGCTGTACTTCATTTGTAGTCTCTGTTTTCTTTATCATAGATTGTGTTTCTCTGGCACACAAACGTTCTTAGGAAAAAATAAGACATTGTCTTCAACCTTCTTTGTATTTTAAAAAGCCAGAGGACAGCACTAGACACACAGAGATAATTAAAACAATCGTCTGTGAAATTTATTAAGTCTCTAGAACTGTAAAGTGTCACCCAGTGGGGACTGTGGTCTCCCAAGCAGCTGGAGCTCCTGGGGTGATTTTCTGATTGTTTCATTTTCTTAGCACACAGTGCAAATCAGGAAAGCTCACCTGTTGGACCACCTTCTGCGTATCATAGAGTGTTTCTCAGGATGTCAAGATGCATTTTATATCTATTAGGGCAGAATTATTTTTTTGAAGATTTACTTATTTATGCATATAGAACTGGGGTATAGGCCAGAGGTGCAGGTACCGTGAGAGGATTCACCAGAGTCGGAGTGGTAAGCAGAAGAGGCCGGATACACTGCTGAGGGCAACAGCAGGTGGGTCAGGAGAGGTCTGCTGCACCATGTGGGTCAGCTCTGGGGCAGGGATTGAACCTAGTGCTGAAGTGGCTTTAACTTCTTAGTACTGTGCTTTAACTTGCTGCACCGGCAGGGAAGGCCCTGGGGCAGAATTATTTGAGAAGAAACTAGTCTGTGTTCTGGTGAATGCTTCAAAGGTGACATGTACCCAGACAGCCAGCAGAGGATTCCGTGTGACTTTCCCCTGGGGGGTGTCCTTGCTGTATCTCAGTATGCAGCTCATCCCTGACCAAAAGACTCAAGGAAAATAGTAATACTTTGCAGGTGCTCACTCGCCTTCCCTCTTTGAACACAGAGCTAGATCCTGGCAAAAGGTGAAGGAAAAAAGGAAGTTGTAGAGTGTAAAAGTATCTACTGCTTCCATTATTGTCCTGAAAAATTGTGGGATGTGGCCAATTTTGTGAAGTCATTCAATGTGATAAAAATGCTCTGAAAGCGGTCTCTCTTCTTAAAATGGAATATTAAGCAAATGTAAAATGGCTCTACTTCTGATGGAAAATGTAATATCATTTCAAAATAATTCTCTCTGTCTTTTTAGTTTTTAGACACATCTTTTAGTTGAGAACGGACCTGGTCTGACCCTGAATAATAGTTAGAGAACAATCTCTTCTTGATAGGAAAATTAAGAGGCATACTCCATGCTCCTTATTTTATTCATTACCAGTAATTCTCCTGTCTGATTTACCCACATCTTCTGACTCACCCTTCTCTGCCATGCTGAAGGGAATCCAGAATCTGGAAGGCACAGTTACCAGCCCCAGGTTGTGGGACTTAGGTAAAATTCTAACTTAGTTCCATGTCAAATCATTTCTGTGTCACTCACCATCTGTTGGCCTTGGATTATCCTTTGAGAAACATCAGCCCAGGAAGCAGCTTTTAATAGCAAACTTAGTTGCATGAGAGTCATGTTTTTCTTTTGCCATTTTTAAAAAATTCCTGATTCCTTTATATATGAGCATAGCCTTTAGTAGGAAACTGATACAATGCATTAGTTAAAAATAATTAATTATGTTATATGTTAAAAGGATGTTCCACATCTTAAAATGTGTATCTGTCCATACTTCCTCTATATGATTGATCTTTTAAAAGATTTATTTATTCATGCATATAAGAACTGGGGTACAGGCCAGAGGTGTTGGGGGAGGATTCACCGGAGACATGATGGGGAACAAAACAGGGAGATTCACTGAAATATACTTCTGAGGATGCAGGGGTGAGTCAGGAGAGGTCTGCTGCACCATGTGGGTCAGCTTCCTGGCTGGGGATTGAACTTGGACTGCAGTAGCTGCAGACAGCTTTATAGAGCTGCACTTTAATCCCTTGTGCCATCAGGAAGGGTCCTTTCTATATAAATGTTTTAAGGAACACATGTCTAACTTGTAACCAAAGGATCTTTAGTATACTTTATAAGGGTTGAAGTTGAGCAAACATACAAAACAACCTCTTAAAAGATTCCATTTATTTTTAAATGTATTTTGCAGTTTGTGCTTACAAACTTATAGAAAGAATCAAAAGTCTTTTATTTTTGGAGTTTCTAGCATTGTTTTAAAAAATTCAGATGAACTATGGAGCTATCACCATAAAATGGAATATTTCATGAAAAGGGATTAAAATTAAAATACTTCTTAAGTCCAGTAACTGTGCATCTGTTTTGCAAAGCTTTTCTTCTCTCTCTAAAACCCTTTGTTGGTATCTTTCAGAAATCTTGGTTGAGAACAACACATTTTTGTTTAAATATATTATGCCTAATACATATCACTAGTTATTTATATTCAAAAAGTATTGTTTTGTTGTGGGATAAATTGTAATTCAGATGATAAAGTTTTGGATTTGCTGCTTTTATAACACCTAAATTATGCATATTTTTGTCAATACAATCCATCACATAGTGTATGTAAGAAATAATGTTTCAATATACAACAAAAGAAATCATATGATCTATCCAATTTGATTGTACAAGAAACTTAGACTCCTTGGGGGAACATTTTTCAGTATCAGTTCAATAGTTTAGCAATTCGTTTTGAATTTGAAAGAAAGTCTTACAGAAATTAGGAGTAACTATTTTGTGGGTTATTTCAATAGATGGTCAATCAGGTTCCTTTAAAATAAACAACATTTGGAGAGAGTCCGGCTTATTAAACAGAATAAAAGTTTCGTTTTCTCAAGGTAAACATACAGAATGTATTTGAAAGACAGGGAAAATAAACAAGTCCCAGTTTGATTATGAATTCTACCCATAGAGAGAGAACTGTTAAAGCTTGTTAAAAGAGAAATGTGGATTGCTTTTGTTGTTGATTAGCCACAAATTAGTAGTATGAAAGATGCATTTGAAACACAGTTATAAGTAATTCCATTTTAGAACTCTATTTCTTTCCTAGTTCAAAGATTGAAGAAAGCAAAACTCTGGAGGACCACAGAAGATAGTCTAAAGTTTTGATTCCTTTGAGGATAGAGTAAACAACCCAGAATTTGCCAAGCTTTTGCAACTACTCTGAAACCCAGAGTTTCTACATTCCATATTCAGCGGCTAATCTAGTGAACTTTTGTCACCTGTCAAGTACTGCTGATGAATTCTGAGCAGCTTTGGTTTTTGTTCTCAAGCAGCAGACTCTGCTCTGTGCTAAAGATTGTTAAATAAATGGTAGTTTCTGAAACACCCCAAGACTCAAGAGTCAGACATGGAAGCTATTTAATAAAACACACACACAGTATATTGTTCTACAAGCAAGGTATTCTTTTATCCTTTTATTGTTTTGTTTTTGAAAACCAAAATCCTTTAAAATGTTTTATTTTGTACTAAGTCAAACAGTCTAAATACAATTTATGCATGAAAAAAAATTATCCTAGACATAGGGATCAAGAATTAAAAAATGTGATTTTTAATTATCAATTTGTTCAGCAACATTTTTTAACATTGCCTTTTTAAGTCATTGTTCATGCAGTAGTATTATCTATAATTAAAGAGATTTATCTGAATTGTTATTGAAAGGTGTGAAAATACTATCAGTCAAGAAATAACATAAATCATAATTCTTGCCCCATCATCCTTTTTCCTATTTATTGCCTAGAAAAGTACTGTAGAGTGAGAGCCAAAATATATGTCTTATAAATTCTAGGGAGGAATCTTGCCAATCTTTTTCACTCTTTGTCCTTTGTATCAGTGTATTCTTTCTCTTTCAATATCTTTTTTCCTTTCTTCAACTTTGAAATTCCTGTAATTTTCCATGTATACTACCTCATTAGTAGACATGGAAATATGGATTAATTCTAAGATTGCTGATATCACTCCAATGGATAAAAGAAAAAAGCATTGGATTGCAATTCCAGTTTTCTCACACACACACACACACACACACACACACACGCATGCACATTCCACCTGAAATGGAAGGCAGTCTGTGGACCTGACAGGCTGTTAGTAGTCTTGGCATATTTAGTATATTTGCAGATAACTCGTAAGATGATATTGCCAGGTGACCAGGAAATGAGAGAAGTAACTAAGTTGATAATAGAAATAGGATTCAAATGCTTTAGTATAATGTGGAATGATGTGCCACAGCATATAAATTCCATTTACACTTCAACTATTTAAGGCAATGGCAATAAACCCAGGAAAACAGAAACAAATATAAAGGTTAGGGGAGATCTTGCTTAAAAGTGAAAAAGAGGAGCTGGATTATATCAGTTATTTTGATACAACTTCCAGGGAACCCATCAGTATTTGCAGATATTGTGACTTTGATTATATTGAAATGTGTGACATTCTGTATTTAGCTCCAAAAATCACTAAGTGAATTTAAAAAAAAAAAAAACTATGCATAAAAGAACTTGGGGTATAGGCCAGAGGTGTGGGAGATGAGAGGGTTCACCAAAGTCAACGTAGGGAGCAGAACAGGTGGATCAACTGAAATGCGCTGCAAGGGGAGCAGTGGGTGAGACAGGAGAGGTCTACCATGCCAGGTGTGTCAGCAACCTGGCTGGGGATCGAACTCAGGCTTCAGTGGCTGGTGTTAGCTTGATAGCACTGAGGCTTTAACCCTTGCACTACCAGGCAGGCCCTAAGTGATAATCTTATAATGTGAAACACTGGCGACTGAAAGATGGACTAGTGGAAAAAAATAATTACTTGCTTGCGTTTTATTTATTTATTTATTTATTTTGATGAGGACTCAGCAATTCAAGTCCTGAGTTCAATTCTCAAAACAATCTCTTGAGAACTTTTGCAGGTAGAGCAGCAGGCACCAGCATTTTAGTGTTTTGATTTGCCATGCTTAATTTTCCTCCTCTGTGAAGTGGAGATATTGGTATTCCTTACAATGCAGCACACAACCCTAACAAATTTGAGATGGACAGTGAAGTTTAATTTTTTTTTTGTTAGAATTATTATTGAAGAAAGTGAGGAGCAACGGTACTCAAAAACAGGAAAATAAAATACACCCACCCACTCCCAAAATATTTTAGCTGCTAAGAGTGGCCGAAATGGTTAACAGCAGCTGTCGTGCTTTGACCTTGTAACCTATACCAATATCTTTTATCATCTAGACTTTAACATCAAACCTACTGAGAAGCTATTTTGTAGACAAGAGAAATGGTAAAGTAAGTTATTTTGAAATAACTGAAAGAACAGTGGTGTGTAGAATAATTTGGAGATGATGGGGAAAAATGGCTTAGGAAGGTGAGTTCATAGCATAATTTCATGTCTGCATTATTGTAGTATCCAATATAGTGGTAAAGATGATGAAAGTGACAGGTTTGAGCTTTCATCGAAGGCACTTTTAGTATTCAAATATCACCTTTAAGAATGATCTTAACCACATACCGAACAGGTGGGGTGAGGGAAGCATATAATTTAGGATTAGGTATGTCAGCAATTTTTAACTCTATGAAACAGGTATCTAAATCTATTGAGATGTAGAAATACTTCTGTAATAGGTAGACTCTTTATCTATTTCTGTTTCTAGAATCTAGAAATCTATTTCTGCTGTGTCATCTTCAACCGAGTCCACTGTCCCTTCTCCTTCTCCCCAAATATGCTGTGATCCTATGGCACCGACATGGAGCAAACCAGGCATAGTTGAAGCACAACGTGCTTGCCTGTCATCTGATTCAATCACCCCAGTGACTAGAGAATTGGGTGTCGGGGACGTTACCTATTCAAGAACCCCCGAATGAGTAGAATAAGCATGCAAACCCTGGGCTGTCAGATGCCCAAGTCCATGATCTCCACTTGAAGTCATGCTACATGCTCATGTGTGCCTGTGATGTATGTGTGTATTTGTGTGTTCTGTGTATTGTCAGTCTGATATAATAGAGAGCTCCAGGAAAATCTTGAAATTATATCACCAAAGCATCCACTGCTTGCAAGGGCAACATCAGGCAAATATCTACAGAGCATAGCAATTAGCACTTTCTAAAATAGTCTAATTAGTGCAAAAACCTAGTTCACTAACGACCAAAATAGGATTTTCATTTTAACCTCTTATCAGTAGTGTTTATTATGAACACAATCACTCAGCATCATTTCGAAGGAAGGTAGAAATCAAAAAATCAAAATATTCATGATTCATTGAAACAGCTTCAGAGGTTTAACCTTTCTAAAAGTTACTTCTAACATTCACTACCCAGCAACTGCAGTCGAGTGATAAGGAGCCAAAGTAAAGACCAGGGAAAAGGAGATTATCAAGTAGGAATAGTTCATTTGAGTACTTCTCTCAAACTCAGTGGGTTTGAATTTTCAGTTTTATGTCTAAATGCCAGAAGACAACATGCTTGTAAGGGGGGTTCAGTACTCTCAAATTAGGCTTTTCCTGGAAATGTGTTCTATTTATTTTCAGTTATTTAACTTCAAGAGAATCGTTGAAGCACGTAGCCTCTGTGTTCTGGATGCACGTTTTAATATAGTTAAAAGGTCACTGTGTCCTTGGTTGTGGGTATCATGGTAGCAGGGATTCCCAGCCACAAACCACACTCTGCTGGCTATGTGATGGGGTGCATAATGTCCCTCTCCCTCCACTTCTTTAGGCATAATGTCTACTCTGTACCACATGCAGTGGAGTGTGCTTTGAGGAGATAGTCCTTGCTGATCTAAATGTTCACACCCTGAGGATTCAGCTTGTGTAGTAGGGAGAGCTTTGTGCTTCTTCAGGAAGTAGTCAGTCTTCCTGGATCGCTTACTGGTTGAATCTAGGACTACTTTCTGTGAAGTTGGACAGGCTTTGAAATTTCAGTCCTACTGGGGCTCTTAAATTGAAGACCATGAACTAGACAGGCTGTTATTCTTATATAACCTAGATTCATTTGTAGTAGGCTTATGCTGGTGGTATTCTTGTGGGTGAAGGGCCTCATCCATGGTACTGATCTAAACTTTTCTCTTTATGGTTCTGTATAAAAGCTGAGGACCAGAAGAAGGATGACATCACGGTCATCTTTTCCCCCACCTCCACAATCTTAATGGTGATGAGTTTTGGAAAGTCTGACTTTTCATTCCCCGCCCCCCAGCATGGGGTGGGGGTGAGGGTGGGGCAGGAGGGTGGATGCAGCATTGGGTTAAGAAGCACTTTGACTTCCAGTATCTTGTTGGCTCAGATAAAGATGTGTGTGTGTGTGTATGTGTGTGTGTATATACCTTTCAATTAGTGATTTTTCATTCACTAATTAAATGCAAAAACCCTGGTTGACATCAGGGTTCCTGCTTCAGGATTTTTAGCTGTTTCTACAATGGGTTTACCAATTGTGTCACCTCTGCAGTCACCACATGCCTGCTGTGTACTGGAGAGAAACAAGCAAACTTGCTGTTGGCACATTGGAAGTACCCTCTGAGGACAAGGGCTTGTTTGCAGCATTTGCTACAAACAGGATAAGACCCTCTGAGGATGTGTCAGAAGTATCTGGCATGACTCAGCTGGCTGTGCCTTCTCCTGGATCCAGGAAGGTTGATCCTGCCAGTGCTGCTGTGTTTACTCTGAGACTGCCTGTTAGCTTCCTTCCTCTCCCCTCCAGTATTACCAGAAGAGGTCCCCAAACACCCCAGGAGCCAAGTGCACACTCGAGGTGCTCACTTAATGTTGATCTTCTCCCTGGTCAGAGAAAGAGCAGAAAAGCAAGTGAGACAAGAAAGGTCAACCTCCCCTCCCACAGCTGACAGCTCGTGAGCTGCTCATCAGCAGGGCCTCGGAGATCGTCAAGTCCAGTCTCCCTTTTGATGCAGGGATTCCCTGTAGAGAAAGCCTCTCCTGTGTACACACATACACACAATGGCCATCTGGTTCTGTTAGGACAGTTCACCAGTACACACATACACACACTTTTTGATTGATGCAGTAGTGCTGGTATTACTTCAGGATGGATTCTTACAAGTAAGACACTGGTAGAACAAATACACAATTAACATTTTAAGAGTGACCAAAATGCTCCCCACATATGCACATGCATTAAGGGGCAAATCTGAAGCCAGGTGGGTTTGATCCAAGACGCCCAGGTTTGTGAGTCCTCACCTGCAGGCTTAAAAATACAAGACACAACCCAAAGCAGACATGCACAGAGAACACAAAAAGATTCAAAAGTATTTACTTCCATATGGAGTGAGAAATGGCAGAGAGAGAGAGAAAAAGCTTCTATTACTCAGCCAGATGCAGCTGAAAAGGGAAACAGGCCCTTCTGTGCTTGATCTTTTAAAGTCCACATTGTGCTTCTGTTCTGCCCTCCGTTCCCAGAAGCCCCCATTTGGAATGTTGAGGAAGCTCCACTTTTACCATCAAGCTGACGAGGAGCCAGTGGGTTCAAAGGCTGTCCCTCCCTGTTCCTCTCACAGCTCGGTCACTGTCACTGACATTCTGTACCAATGCCTGTGTGCAGCAGGCTTGGGAGAAAGACTGGCTCAAAGGAAGGACTTTCTAATATTAAAGATAGCCACAACAGGTCAAGCTACCTGCATTTTGGTAATAGTGTTCAAGAATAGATTGGGTGGTCAGGAGACTGTCGAAAGAGAGAGTAGAGGGGCAGGCAACTGAGGAATCTTTGGAACTTGAGGAAAACTTGGGAGAGGTACTAGAAGCATGCCCTATGTGGCCACGTCTCAGATGGCCACTTTCATGGCCCTGAACCATCCCATCTACCATTCATTTTCCAGGTAGAGAAACACCAGAGGTGAGAGAACACCAGTGGCTTATAGAACCAGCACTTAGTTCTGTCAAAGCTCCCTGCTCTCACCTTCTAGAGTCTGCAAAGACTTTCCCATGGGCCCTTGAGTGCTGGCTCTAAACCAGAGCTTGCTCATTGGGTGGTGTCTGCCATTGGAGGGCCTGGCCACTGCAATAACCCTCCACTGGGAGAATCTCAGAGGTACACCAACCCCACCTGTTGTGCTGTTCTGACTGGATTAGTTCTCAAACATCAGTGTGTACTTGAACGTGGCATAGGTGTTTTGTACCATGCTGCAATTATGGAAGCAAGAATGCGCCATCCACATGGCTCATCAGGCTTCAGGGAGATGGACTCGCTGTTCAGAGCTGTCTTTATGGAGAGAGGTTCTTGGGGCTCCTCCACACCCTCCTTGCCACACTGCCTCATCTATAGAGTGTGCATTTAATAAGCTACACAGAGAAAGTGCGTACTTGAGGGTGTGATGTTTCCTAAGTAGTTCATAAGTGGTGACTTCTTATTAATGAGTTTCATTTATCAATCAATTTGGATAAAAATGAAAATTTCCAACCATTTTTTACAGTATTCTTCATTTTGTACATTTTTCCATCTCAGTTGTAACTCCCCTGACTTCCCACCACCACTTCACCCCTGTGCCTTCACCGAAGTCCCACGTGCGCTTCACACTCCAGTTTTGGTCCTGTTCCCCTGTTCTCCCCTGTAGAATGTCTCTGGTTTATAGTTGTTAGTTGATGTTCATTTTTACTTTATTACAATT
>NW_004567129.1:22572684-22573474 GCF_000260355.1 Condylura cristata | reverse complement strand
AAAAAGATACATCACCCAAAGCAAGGGCAGTGAAGGAAAGGATATACGCTGGAACTACAGGAACTACATCAAATTGAAGAGCTTCCCGTACAGCAAAAGAGACATTTCACAAAACAGAGAGACACCCCATTGACTGACTGGGAGAAAATTTTCGCACATAATATGAATGATAAGGACTGATCACAAAGATATACAAAGATCTGACAAGCTCAATAAATACAAAGTGAAAACCCCCATCAAAAAACGGGCAAATGAGCGAGCTACAAAGACAGTTCTCCAAAGAGGAAATGAATCCCTTCTTCTAAGATCACGTTGTTTGATAGTTTACAAAATTACAAAAATGGAATATATTCATGTTCACAAAGTAAATGAAGTTTCTGATATAACAATTACTCAATAAACAGCATCATTATTTGATTATCCAGGGTAATTTTTTTCCTGAGAATTAGCTGATGAAATGATTACAGATTATATAAAAATATTTCAAGAAAATCATATCACTCCCCGTGGCTTTGAATGAACACATATCTGAAGTTTTACCAATTTCCTTCAGTAGTACTATGTGTAGGTTAATGCCATAGAACAAAGAAGAAAATAATGACTTTAAGTTTGTGAAGCTCTCTAGTGGAATAAAATCAGTCAGGTATACATCGTCTTTCTCCCGTTCATTATACTTACTGGTGGAGTAAAACAGCTATTAAAATCTATTAACCTGGCCTCCCTGGTGGCGCAGTGGGTTAAGGCACAGCACTGAGAATCTAAAGCCGCTTCCATATGAGTTCGATTCCCG
>NW_004567129.1:22566233-22572559 GCF_000260355.1 Condylura cristata | reverse complement strand
GCTCCCCACTCTGTCTCTGGTGAAGCCTCTCACCGCCCCTGAGCCTCTGGCCTGTACCCCAGTTCTGTATGCACAAATAAATAAATCTTTAAAAACAAAAAAAATCTATTAACCTGATATTTCTCTTAAGCTAAAATATGTGTCCAGAATGAAGGATGAGGAATATCATAAAAGAAAGTTTTATCCAAGTGAGATAAAACTTCCTCAGGTTTATTCTCTCTTATTGGAAGAGATTTCTGTCTCGGATATGTTAAGCAGAGCCTCCAGGAGACGCAAATTAATTGCACCTTCCTCTCTGCAAATGGTGTGCTTTGAGTCTGGAACTCCACAAGGTGGTTTAATGTTCCTTAGGGTAATGTCCTCCAATTAAAATAAGTTGTTTAGAGAGTTTTTCTGAAACATTAAAAAATACACCTAGTAGCAAGGTCTTCTAGGTTTCTCAGATTAAATTCAAAGAAAAGGATTTAACAAAGGGCTTATGACTGGTGAACTGTGTTCTGTTCTAATTTGGTTAAATTTGTAGATTTTGCCCTTTTCATTATCAGCCACCATGTCCTTCTTAGCTTTCTCATAAGTGTGATTTTATGAAAGACTGTAATACAACAGATTTATTTTGCATGGCACCAACTTCAGACTTAACTCAGAAGCGTTCCATGATGGCCTGCACTTCAGTCATTGTGATAAATAGTAAAGAGGGACAGGCTTGAAGGGGATAATCAGGGAACAAAAAAATATGTTTCCATTTGGAAATTGATGGAGCTTGAGGTGCTAAAACACAGACACAGGGAGAGGTGTTTCCCACTAGTAAGGAGCAGTGGAAAATAAAATGATAAACTTATTGTAATAAAATAGCAGAGAGGATGGAAAAGAAGTATACTTTTCTGACTTCCAGTAAGAAGTTGAGAAGATAGCCTTTAAGAAACCTATCCACACTTTCAGTTATCTATCCCAAAGTCAGGTGTGTATTTGGATCAAAATAGTAATGCTCAGCAATAAGAGAAAAAGTAAAAATAGACACAGCGTGAATGAATTTTCCAGATACTATGCTCAGCTAACAAGTCATACACACAGGAGTATAAGCACTTGGATTTTATTTGTTTGATTTCAAGAACAGACAAGGCTAAGTGATGATGATGTAAGTCTCTGCAGGGTGTAGTTGGAGGTGAACCCAAAAGAAAGATGTAGAAAGCAGACTTCTGGACTGGTGAGAAGTATTCATTAAATCTTGATCTGTTAGTAATCAATGGCTATAGGCATATAATATATAGAAATGCAAAGAGATACTCATAGAGTTGGCTGCTTTATTTTGTTTTTTTTTTTTTAAAGATTTATTTATTTGTACATATAGAACTGGGGTACAGGCCAGAGGCTCAGGGGCGGTGAGAGGCTTCACCAGAGACAGAGTGGGGAGCAGAACAGGCAGATCGACGAAGTACCCTGCTGAGGGGAGCAGCAGGCGGGTCAGGAGAGGTCTGCTGCGCCATGTGGTCACCTCCGGGGCAGGCGGGGATCGAACTCATGCTGAAGTGGCTTTAGTTTCTCAGTGCTGTGCTTTAACCCGCTGCGCCACCAGGGAGGGCCGGCTGCTTTATTCTAAGGAAGGTATATCCCCTTTTAAAAAAAGTGAATATATAAATTATTAAGTAAACCTCTGTATTTCGGTACACATTTCCTGATTTGAGTATTCTAAGCACTGATGTAGTTATTCAACTTGGTGCTTAAAACAAGTGTGAATATTTTATGACTTCATAGAATGGTGATGTTGAGTGTATGGGTGTGTACCTGTGTGCGCCCTCCATAGTGTAAAGGAAAAAAAAAAACGTACATTTGTTTAGCAATTTACATTTATTATCTCCTTAATTAGCATAACGGTGCCGTAAAGGTTCTGAGGGACTAAATCTACTACTCAGAACCCCTAAGATTAAAAAGCACAGTGAGGCAGATAACACAAAACAATCTATATCCAGAATTCATAATCCCTTCTACTGTGCCTCTCTGTATAGCTCATGTCAACCAAATAGCTTAATAAGATTCTAAGTCTAGGCATGAAAAGAGAGAATTTAATTATTTTCTTCACAGATAGAAATACTGTGGGATTTTAAAAGTTGACATGTTTACTTATTTATTTCACTCTCAAAGGATTCGAGGCAAGCAGAGATTTCAAGAGAGCTGGTTTGGGGTGTTAGCCTTCTGGTAGTATGGGGTTAGTAAGAGGATTCATTTTATTTTTTATTTTTTGTCAGTATTATTAATGTCTCTCATTAGACACATTTAACTTCTTTCTAAAACTCCTAAATAAGTTTCAGCCTAGTGGGCATAAAAGCTTGAAGGCATGAGAGCCTGCATTCATTTTTAGGGGAGACTGCTGAAATTTCCATGTGCACTTTATTTTAGTTCCATCAAAAGGAAAAAACAGAGGAGAATAATTTTACTCAAGTATTTGATCGAAACCTTGATTAACATATAGAGACAGGCTAAGGGCTGATAGCCAAGTCAGAGTGAAACAAAAAGGGTCTCTCTGACAGAAACCTTTTTCCTTTTCAACCCAGCCTATTTTAACTTCACTTTATAACTGTCACTTACAGGCCTCATTCATCTTTTTGAAGCCACCCACACAAGCCACCTTACTACTCTTCAGGAGCTTTTTTTTTTCTTTCCTGAAGCCTTTGAGAAACAGGGTAGCCTATGCTATTTCAGTAATAGATACTGAATCTCCATTCCCCCATAAAATGGTCATGAAGGGTTGTCTCTCTAGGACTGTCCAGTGGAGATTTAAATAACTTGTGTAATTAGGGCAAAAACTTATGACAGATTGTCCTCTGTGACCTTATGTCATACAACTAAAGACACAATTCTTAAGAGTATTCATCCACTATCCTAATCCTTTTACTGGAAACATTCCTTGGGTATAAATAGTGCCCCTTGCATAAAAATATACAGCAAGTGGGCTCTCCCTGCTGGTGCAGTGGGTTAAAGCACCACATTATGAATCTCTCCACTGTAGCACAAGTTAGATCCCCAGCCAGGGAGCTGACCCACATGGCATGGCAGACCTCTCCTGTCTCATCCGCCGCTCCCCTCAGCAGTGTACATTGTCAGTTTGCCTGTTCTGCTCCCCATTCTGTCTCTGGTGAATCCTCTTACCCCCACACCTCTGGCCTATGCCCCACTTCTGTAAGCATAAATAAATATTTAGAAAAAATAATGTATACTGCAAAACAGGAATCTGGTCATGCATTTTATAGCTTGATTCATACATGGTCTTACTTACTCATCATAACCATTTTTACTCCCAAATTAATCTCATGATCTGTCTTCGTCAACTACTCATGATCGAATGTTACCACAGCCTCTTGTGTGCCCTGTTCTATCGTGTTCATCCATAACATCCATGCAACCATAAACACAGTTTACCTTCTCCCTAGCTTTGCCTTAATATTAGCATTTATGAAAAACTAGGTTTACTTGATGGGTACATGATAGGCAGGTGGGGTGAAAAGGTCTTGTGACAGACTTGGTGGCAAAACACCATGACCAACATTACGAGGGCGTTCACTTAATGAAGCTAAGAGGTACAACAGAATAAATGTATTAGCTAAAAGTGAAGATGACTGTGAGAAACTCACCTCTATTTTTCCTACTTTGTCTTAGAGATGGATTTGGGGATGGATGTACTGCTTGAAAATATGGTCACAGCTGAGACCTACTTTCTTTTTGCTTTCGTCAGAATACATGTTTTTAGCTAGATTGAGGTATGTATATTGAAACATGATTCAGATAATATGACATCACTAAAATCTCAAAAAATTTACAAGTCGTATTACCCTAGGAATTCTGGGTTTTACATAGAGGAGAAGAAGCTATTGGTGTTAATGATAAAATATTTATAATATACAGTGACATAGGAACATTATCTAAAAGTACTATACAGAAAGCACAAAATATATAAGTCATGGCATCATTAATAGTGATAATATTGAAATGATATTAGTAATAACGTTAGCAACTTGGCTTTAGGTGATCTTAGATGTTGTGATAATTGCCATTATGTTCAGAAAATTACTTAAGCTTGGCAAAATAAATAGAAGTCACAAGTATATATGCATTCAATTTTCAAACATTTCACCTCACTCTTATAAGCAGGGTGATAGACTATCAAACACACACACACAAAAAAAAAAAAATCAGGGGAAAAATGGCTTAGTATCACTGAGCTCACATAACTCCAGCTGCTCATAGCAAAGACAAATTATTTTATGCAGACTGTTCTCACGGTTTGTATGCATGTGTTGGTATCTCTAGCATAAGGTATCAACAAACACTGACCTTATTTATTCTCTGTCAGAATCCAGAATCTGTATGCTGTCACATGAGGTCTAAACATTGTTAACACAAGCAGTGCAATTTGAGAAAAAAAAAAAAAAAAAACAGTATTTCAAAGAGATCAACAAAAGAAGCCTGTTTTGCCTTTAAACAATATTCTAGAAGAGTGAATAATCGAAAAGGGTGTGCTGGGAGATGCACTGCACTGTGGGCTGTGCTTTGCCTGCTCTTGGGGTCTTGGATGCTCCCTCGCTGCCACTTGTGAGACTCGATGTCCAGCTAGATCCAGGCTGTGCTAGAACCATTTAAACAGGGTTCTTTTCTCTCAGAACCATAACTATGAGGGAAAGTTCCTTTTCCGAACTGTAGGATGACAACAGTGAGTGTGCTTCAGTGGGGCTTGACAAAGTTACTGTCTAAAGTTTACTCTTGGGCGCCTCCCTGGCGGCACAGGGAGGTAAGTCTCAGCACTATGAAGCTGTCCACAGCTACTGCAGCACGAGTTCGATCCCCAGCCAGGGAGGTGACCCACATGGCACAGCAGACCTGTCCTGACCCACCTACTGCTCCCCTCAGCAGTGTGCTTCATTGGTCTGCCTGTTCTGCTCCCCACCCTGACCCTGGTGAATCTCTCTCCCACCCCCCACCACACCCCTGGTGGTACCCCATTTCTTGTAAGCATGGGTGAATAAATATTAAATATATATATATATATATATATATATGTCTATATCCACTTTGTCATTGAACATGAGCAGGTGATGGCACATGGGTGATTTGGTGATGGAAAGCCCAAAGGAGATTGCAACTGAGATGGAAAATTGCACACAATGATGTAAAATAAACTATAAAAAAAAAAAAAAAAAGCATAGCATTGCCAGTGTCTGATGCACTTCCTATATTTTTCACCATTGTCTTCCTAACTGTAAACTTGCCATGGCAAACACTGAAGAGGAGAGGGTACATTGTGCTAATCATCCCTTTCAATGCATTAGAGATCTTTCGACAATATTTCATTTGAAACATATGCTGTAGGCACACAACAGGCTGTGACATGGCTGGTGGCAGAGACTATGATTTTCCCATTAGCAGAGACCAGCCTCTTAGAAATAATCTCGGTTATATGTGTGTGTACATGTATGCATGTGTATGGATATGTCTTTGTGTATATATGTATATGCACACTTATATACATACTATTTATTTACTTATGCATATTTTATATCAGTGTTCATTTAAATTATTTTTTATGCTTTTACATCATTCTTCATTTTTGTACAATGTATGGCTTTTCATCTTGGTTGCAATCTTTGTGGCTTTCCCACCACCAGTTCATCCATGTGCCATCACCATAGTCGTGTGTGCTCTTCCCTCCCCTGTTTTGATCCTATCCCCTTCCCCCTCCCCCCGCCCTCAGAGTGCCTCTGGTTTATCATTTGTTGATTTTGGTTTTTGCTTTATTATTTTTTTTCCTGATCTTTTACATTCCTCCTAAAAGTGAAATCATCTGATATTTTTCTTTCTGGCTTATTTCACTAAGTACAATCTCTTCACCCATGATGCCTCTCTTAGTTCCTTCCCAGAGAGTTTTAGCTCTATGCTGCCAACTCCTTGGGGCTCACCTACACTGGTTCGTGGACTTCAAAGTCTTGACACAAGTAACACAAAAGGAGAACAGTTCTGAGAGAGTAACACAAACACAAGCTGGAGATGTTCAGGGTGGACGATTTCATTCACAGTCTGATCCTGAAGGAGGTTTTAAAGAAGAAATTTAAGAAACACTGGATGCTGAGAATTATGAGTGTTAATTTTGTGAAGTGCAAATAACCCACTCTGAAATTCACTGAAAGAAAGAAAAAGAGCTGGGGAAAAGTGTTCTGCATTGAAAAGTAATACATTTATTTTTATTTTTTTTATTACAAAGTTTATTTTTACATCGTTTTGCACATTTTTTTTTCCATCTCGATTGTAATCTCTGCGGGTTTCCCATCACCAAATCACCC
>NW_004567129.1:22487119-22564784 GCF_000260355.1 Condylura cristata | reverse complement strand
CAGGATGGCCATTTTGATGATGTTAATTCTCCCAATCCATGAGCAGGGGATGTCTTTCCATTTCATGGTGTCTTCTTGTATTTTGAAAAGTAATACATTTTTTAAAAATGAAAATAGAAATATTTCCAACAAGATGTGTGTGTGTGCTTGTGTGTATAATGGCTATGTTCCCTTAACGTGGAATCATAATATAATCTACCACAGAGGCCAGTATAATTTTTATCTGATTTGATTTTTAAATTTTGGTAGTAGTGGTTTACAATATTATATGTGATTTCGAGGCACAGGATCACACCTCTCAGGGGGGAGTCACCACCCCACACATATCTCTAAGGTCTCCCCATAGCCCTAGTCCTCCAGTATACCCCCAATAGTCCTCCAATATGCCTCCCCCAACCTTCCCCTCCTCTGTCCCTTCTGGCAATGTCAATTCTATAGTCCTAGTTCTAGGGTTTGTTATGGGGTTGCTTCTTTTCTGACCCGTTTAGTTTTTCTACATTTCCATCTTGGTGACTCCACACATTTGTCTTTCTCCTTCTGCCTTATTTCCTGAGTATAATCTTCTCCAGTTCCATCCACGTCATTGCAAATGACAGTTGCCTGGCTCCTTTCATAGATGAGTAGTATCCCACCATCTACAAACCACATCTGCCTGACCCACTCATCTGTCCTTGGGCATTGAAGTGTGTCAGAAACCTGGCTAATATAAAGACTACAGCAATGACCACGGGAGTGAATGTATCTCTTTGAATTACTGTGTTTTGCTAACAAACAAGTAGTAAATATTTCAGCCCTGTGAATGAAAGACTGTTTCAACTATTCATGTAGTTGATGTTATGACACAGATGCAGCCATAGTGATAAGCCACAGAATGGGGTGGCAAAGAGGTGTGTGCCCATAAAACAATTCTGAAGGAAGTTACATTCATCCAATTTTTGCATCTTTAATGATCTTCTGTACTTTTTCATCTGGTTAAAAATGTAAAATGCATTCTTAGCTCATGTGTTAAGACAGGTGACAGGCCAGATTTGTCCTACCAGCTGTAGTGTGTTCTTCTCTTGTCTACTCTAACAGTTCGGAGAGAATATTAGGCAGTGAAAGCATGTAAAATTAAATTGAAAACAGAAAAATCTAAACCCAAGATGAAAATATCTGCAATTAGTGTTGAGAATTTCACATTCGTTGAAATAATCCTTGCCACCACCTTCAAAGTATTCACCTATTTAATTCGACAAACACTTGTTCAGGATGTTTTTCGTACGTACACTTTTCGGCATTGATGCACAGATTTAAAGCCCCATAAATTGAAATTTAATATATACCAGGCATTTGCCATATGTGCTCAGGGTGGGCAGAGGGAAGTAAAGATGTGCTTGCCACCTTACAATAAGATGTTTACAAAGTGCAGTTTGGCATATGTTGTATATTCACTTACAGTTACTCGGAGGCTGCTAATTGTCCTTAAGTGTAAAGTTACTGATGTGATTTACTTCCTTGCCCAGAGTTGGCATCTGACCCTCTCATCACACAAAACTTAGGCACTTCTTATGTCTCCGTCTACAGGAGGCTTCTTTGCGCTTTCAAACACATACTATTCTCGTTTTCTACTAGGAATCTGTTATTGTGCTTCCTTCTAATGGTGATGTTCTTCTCCATTTGTGCATCCAACTCACAATTAATCCCTAAGTCATCATTTAAGTATCCAAGAGGTCTCCAAAACTCTAAATAAGACTCAATTTCTTTTCTTTGTGTTTCTATAGCAACTTACACATTTTCTTTCAAGTCCCTTTTATAATTCATATCTTAAGCTAGGTGTGCTGGTCCTGCATTTTGCCCAAGGCTGTAAGGCATATAGTTTATCTCATTCACCACTGGCCTCAGGGTGGGGCCAGTGGGATAAGGGGACCTGATAGATGCTCAGAGGTATTTGTCGAATTTGATTCAAATGAAGATGAACTCTCAGGTCAATGGTAAAGACCTATAAGTAAGTGAAATAGAATCCTTGAAACAAGATAGTTGCTATGTGTTGTCAAAACAGTCTCCAATATGGGAACTGGCCTTTCCAGGTCCTCCTAGAGTCATACTCATTTGAGGTGATGAGGCTTGGTCAGGAGTCAAAAGTACCCACTGACTTCACTGCACCAACAAAGTCATCAAGAATAACCCCTTCAAAATGTGAAATATTGGGGAAAAACCAAAACTTTTAGAAATTCTGATTTAGTTTTTTCATTTATAGAGGTACAACCTTACATCCCCAACATCTTCTGACAGCACTATTGAGCTATTTTCATTGCTAAGCTTCTCTGTGTCACTTCAAGTGCCTCACATTTATTGCTACTTTTTTAAAAAATTATTTATTCATACAGAACTGAGGTACAAGCCAGAGGTGCAGGGACGGTGAGAGGATTCACCAGAGACAGAGTGGGGAGCAGAACAGGCAGACTGAAGAAGTACACTTCTGAGGGGAGCAGTGGGCAGGTCAGTGCCAGGTGGGTCAGCTCCGGGCGGGGATGGAACTCACACTGAACCGGCCGCAGTCAGCTTTTAGTGCTGCATCCTAACCTGTTGTAACACCAGGGAGGGCCTGTATTATTTTTTTTTAAAGATTTATTTATTTATTCGTAGAGAACTGGGGTACAGGCCAGAGGCCAGAGATGTGGAGGGTGAGAGGAGTCACCAGAGACAGAGTCGGGTGCAGAACAGGCAGATCAATGAACTACACTGCTGAGGGAAGCAGCGGGCGGGTCAGGAGAGGTCTGCCGCGCCATGTGGTCACCTCTGGGGCAGGCAGCAATCGAACTCATGAGGAAGTGGCTTTAGCTTCTCAGTGCTGTGCTTTAACCTGCTGCGCCACCAGGGAGGGCCCGGGCCCTTATTATTTTTAATGGTGATAACATTGGTTTACAACAGTGCTTGTATTTTAGAAGTGTAGGATCTCCCTGTCAGGTGCCATTGTTATTGCACAAAGCACCCTCTCCCACCCCCAGAGCCCACTGAGTGTCCGCCCCCCCCCCTTTGTTCTGTCTGCTCCCTATCTCCCCCTCCTCCTCCTCCTCTGATATCCTCAGTACTGCAGATTTCTGGGGTTTTTTGTTTGTTTGTTTGTTTGTTTACTGCTTTGGCTTTATCTTACCTTTTGTTTTGTTTCTCTATCTCATCATAGAATAATTTCAAATTGAAGACACTGGTATCTCTATTCTCATTAAGAATAGTTAGGAGTGATAAAGAAAATGAGGAGATTGAAGCCCTTTTATTTGCTTATAAAACCTCTAAAGCAGAAAGACTACTAAAATTCAGCACCAGAAGTCTCAAGGCAAAATTCCTGGTAACTAATAATATTAAATAGGATCCAATTTGTTTCCTCTGACAAAGGATTAAATGCATGTCCATTTCCTAGACATTTATTTAAGAATATTTTAATCTCATAATCTTCACTCATACTCTTTAACAGTAGGCTAGTAAACTTAGCCTTGTAAAACTGGAATTTATACACCGCATGACTTTCAAAAGCATAATAGTAATCAGTTTACATACAGTTGAAAATCACAGTGTGTGGAAGTCTTCTGGAGAAAGGAGCTCAGGGAATTCTCACTACATGCACAAACTTCACATTTCAATGTATTTCTTTTGTTGTTTTCTGTTTATGGTCGTTAACACATTACATGAGGCAAGTCTGTATGTGCTGATAGTTTAGCATTTGGTAACCACAAAGATCACTAGATCGAGTGATAGTCTTTCCCAGATGACAACATAGAAGCACCATGTGTTTATAATTTCTCAAGGACAGCTGGTGAATGTAGCCATCTATAATAGCTGTTGAAAGGTTTTATGTCCTCTTCTTAGTACAGGATCCTGATCTCTGGGCACAAGTAGTCATATAACAGCTGAGTAATCATAACATGCCAGTCCCTGCCAACAGTGATCCGTCTCAAGAGTTGGGTATCTCACCCAAGCTGCACAGAGAATGTCCTACCTTCGCTCAATCTGTGGGTGCATTGTGCTACATATTGCTGGGATTTATAAATTATTACATTGTGCCTGTTCTTGTCCATCTGGAGAGACTTTATAAAAGAGAAGAGAATGAGGCTATCACTCAAAGAGAAACAAACACAGAAAGAAGAAATAAGACATGGAGGAGGTTTTTTTCACCTGGATGTCTCAGCCCTTGGCTACTATTCCTAACTTTTTTTTCTTTTTCTTTTTTTAAAGATGTATTTATTTATGCATACAGAACTGGGGTACAGGCGGTGAGAGGCTTCACCAGAGACACAGTAGAGAGCAGAACAGGCAGATTAATGAAGTACATTACTGAGGGGAGCAGTGAGCAGTTCAGGAGAGGTCTGCTACGCCATGGGTGTCACCTCCCTGGCCAGGGATGGAACTCGCACTGAGGTGGCTGTGGCCAGCTTGCAGTGCTGCATCCTAAACCTCTCTGCCACCAGGGAGGGCCCCATTCCTAACTTTTTTCTTTGGTGTTTGCAAACTACAAATATGACTGGAGCCAGAAAATTCCTGAAAACACAAACGAGGTTTGATGTGCATATTGTCCTAATGCTTCAGTATATGTTCTTTTTACTTTAAAATTATTTTTAAGACTTTGTTAAGAACAGTTTTATATGGAGAACAAAATTGAACTAAAAATACACAGATTTCCCACATATATCCCTTATATATGTATGCTGTCCTCCACTATCACCATCTGTGTTCTTTTCATACATTATAATAATGCTACGTCTTTTTTATTTAAACAATTAGCATGTTTTCCGATTCATAAACACAAGTCAGCGCACTTCAGCTTGGCTTTGTTCCTTAGCCCTTTTGTGATAGTTGTGCCTCACCTCTAAAGACAAAAAGAAATTGGGATGCATTACATATTTCTTGAAAGCTTTCTGAGTCTCTCAGAACAGGATAAATAGTTTGATATAGGAAAATAAGAGCCTCAAAGCTGAAGACAGTGTTGAGATGCCTTTGTGGTCAGGGAGTGTATGAATAAATTATAAAGGAGATGTAAAAGAAAAGCTTGAAAAATTAATGGAGATGTAAGTGATCAAGCCAGCTGTGATCTGATGGGGAACTATTTAATTCAGATCAGAGGAGTAGGCGCCATTGACAACACCCGAAAACGTCTGGCAGTGCTTCTTTGTGGTAATGCTATTCAGAACCCCCATGTTTATAGCGTGTTTTCTAGCTGCACGTATGTACACATTTTTAAAAATAAGTGACTAGCTTATCACTCTGATAATCAAATAACTTTCTGCCTTCTGTTTTATTTTTTGGTACAAGAGGTGGGATACAGGTCAGAAATGTGGGCGGGGGGTGGGAGAACTCACCAGAAACAGAGTGGGGAGCAGAACAGATAGATATGCTGAAATGCACTGAGGGGAGCAGTGAGTGGGACAGGAGATGTCCGATATGCCATGTGGGTCAGCTCCCTGGCCAGGGACTGAACTCAGGCATTAGGGATGATAGCACCGAGGCTTAACCTCTAGGTCACCTGAAGTGCTCTTTCCTTCACACTCAATTTTTTACTTCCTGATATTCTTATTCCAGAAAATGATGGTACAAAACTCCCTGTGATCACTAGCAAGAGGTCAGTTTGCAAATCTTCAGTGTTTGTTATATTTTGTAGTTGTTTATATTTTCCATGGAGAGCTCAAGTGGCTATATGGGACTCCCTACATCTCCACCTACCTTGATGAGTGCATAAGATGCGTGCTGAGTTTTTTTGAGCAACCAAATGTCAGTAGCATGCCAATGTCGGGATGCAGGACAGGCATATTGGTGATTGGCACATGGAAAGTGTGTGTTTGGGGAAACGGACACATGTGTATACACATATAAATATATGTAATATGTGTAATTAACTACAGGTTCCTTCTTGTGTGGGTCATTCTCAATCTAAAATATCAGCATCCATGCATGGCACTTGAGTCATTTCAGCAAGATCAAATATGAGTTAGGAATTCACCCCATCAGCTAGTTTACTGGTGAGGAATAAAGCATATAAGGTAGAAAATAGATCTCTGAAATATCAGATCCAGGCTAGGCAACATGGAATCTTATGGAGCAAGGTTTAACTTCAAAGCCAGGGAATTCTGCAGTCTTGCAAGCAAACAAAAATGTTTCAAACTGCCTGGATTCATAAATAATATTCTACTGGATCTGCAAGTTGACCACGTTTGGTATTTAACTGGTATTCCTATGGCATTAAGGGAAAAAATGAGCTGGGAAGCTTCATCAACCTGACATTTTATTCTACTCAGCTTACTCTGTATTCTGAGCACTACCTCAAAAATGAAAGTGGGAACATGGAGGCCACAATTGTTTCCCTGTCCAAACATCCTATCAGTTTTGATCATACTGTGATGTTGAAAACAAATAGGTCCAATCCACTTGTTTCTGTCATCTGTCTCTTGATTTCTAAATATTCCATTTCTGAGGTGTCTCAAATGAGAATTAATTTTACTGTGCCTTCAACATTGACTGGGGAGAGAAAGTCTTCATGCATGAAATTTCTGCAATTTTTTTCAGTCTTGATGTTAATGCTTTTCAGGACTCTTTCAGCATTTGAATCTTTGAGGATGGAAGGAAAGTTACAAAACAGACTCAAGCATCAGGCAGTAGAATTCAGGCTTATAATATTGTCTTCATTGGGTGAAAAAGCACTGGCAAACTCAAGTGAGAAATTCTCAGTTTTGGTTTTGGATTATTCTTTTGTTTTCAATTCTCTCAGCCCCAAAGTCCCATAGAAAGTGAGGATTTTATAAAAACCATCTAAAAGGAAATCCAGCCAATTCAATAACACCTTACTCAATTCAAAAAGTAAGTTCTCCTGAAAGGTTTGACAGGGAGAACAGCATTTTACTCCTTACCAAAAGTAAGTAAATAAAAAGCATCTTCTAATACATAAGTCCACTATGGCAATAGAAGAAAACAGAAAGGGGAAAATGCAATGTAATAGGCTCTGACCTTATGCATTGATACACTTTATAGCCCCTATGTTTCAAATGAGATGGTGAGTAGGAAGCCTCCTTTAAAGTCTCCTCAGTAACCAGGTGTCATTAACTTCAGTTCACTCAGTTGCTTTTTTTTTTTTTTTAAAGATTTGTTTATTTATTCATACAGAACTGGGGTACAGGCCAGAGATGTGGAGGGTGAGAGGATTCACCAGAGACAGTGGGAAGCAGAACAGGCAGATCTACTGAAATACACTGCTGAGGGGTCAGGAGAGGTCTGCCACGCCATGTGGTTACCTCCTGGGCGACGGGGATCAAACTCATGCGGAAGTGGCTTAAGCTTCTTAGTGCTGTGCTTTAACCCACTGCGCCACCAGGGAAGGCCTCACTCAGTTTCTTAATCAGTCAAATGGGGATGAAAAGCATATGCTGTGTCACAGCCTTGATGTGACCGTGAGTTGTGGCGCTTCATTCTAGTCTCCATGCCTCTAGCTGAGCTGTCGTTCACAGAATGTTGCTTGTCAGGCATGTCAGAGGGTTCAAAGGCAGAGACAGCAGACATGCAACAGCGGAAGGGTCAGGCCTGCACAAAGGGTGAGTCAGGACTAATACAAGAAAGTGGAGAACATAGACTCTCCCATTCAGTGCCCGTCAGTGCCAATCTCACAGGGCAAAAGTAGTTATCAGGGGATCTCCCTGGCAGTGCAATGGATTAAAGCACAACATTGTGAAGCTGGCCACAGTCGCTTCAGTGGGAGTTCAATCCCAGGACAGGAAGGTGACCCACATGGCACAGCAGACCTCTCCTGTCTTGCCTTCTGCTCCCCTCAGCAGTGTTTTTCAGTTGATCTGCTCCCCACTCAGTCTCTGGTGAATCCTCTCACTACTTCTGGCCTGTACCCCAGTTCTGTATGTGTAAATAAATTATCTTTAAAACAATATAGTAGCAGGAAAGAAAAATTTATCTGGCGACAGGATACAGATGAAAGCCTCTGACTCATGTTCTTCATGGTTCCCTAAAGGCAGCAGCCAAGACATGAGTGTGTCAGCTCCTCAGTACTGAACGTGGGGTTAGGCTGTAACAGGATGACCTAAAGCAGCTTTCCTCAAAGTGCGGCCCCCGGCTGACAGCTAAACCATGACCTGGGAGCCAGGTGTTCTTGGGTCCCCCCCACCCCCAGGCCTCCTGAGTAATGAACTCTGTGGGTGGCTCTAGACATCAGTGTTTTAAGTTTCTATTCGGGTGATTCAGAAATTGAGAATTACTAGTACTAGAACACTGGCTCTCAACTGGGAGCAGTTTTCCTCTTAAGAAGATATTTGACAATGTCTAGAAAAGCTGCTTTATTAAAAATTTTCTCTTGTTCTATCTCCTCTGCCTTTTGTACATACGCACATAACCTTAGTGTATTTAGTTTTAGCATTTATCATTCCACTGTTACCAGTGAGAATATAAAGACACAGTAATATTACCATTATACAATACTTATTTGGACCTAGCTTCCACAGCTAATTTTTAAGGTTTCTGGGTTTGATGTTTCATCCACTGGGCAAAAATACACAGATACACATTCCAAATAATATAGTATTTTAAATAGGAAAAACAATATTAATTTGGAATATAGAAGATGATAAATCTGGGTGAAAGAGTAATGGGATAAGGAAAGGCTTTCAGCCAGTGTTTTTTGATAAATGATCGGACCCACAGTTGTGAATCCCAATTCATAACCCTACTTAATGTGTAGTGAACATCGTAGCTTGTAGTGAGTGCTTTTGGTGAAAAAAAAAAAAAAAAATCCTGAGGCCCCACCCCCACCTCCGTGGGTTCCATTGACTGACCCAGTACCAAATTGACACAACTGATCAGCAAAGTCAGTTTGAATTTCATACACACACATCCACTGAAGATGGATCCTGAGTCACTAACACAGCCATTTTTCATAGTTTTTAGACAAGGAAACTGATCCGAGAAGAATGGGTAGGTCAAGAAATTCCTGCAAGTCTTGCTCTAAACACACAGAACCTGCTCATACAGCTTCTGTCTGTCTCAGATGAGAATAGTGACCCTCCATCTCTGTGCAGGGAGGGTGCCTTTTACAGAATAACTTTTCCCCCAGGCTGTTACTGGGAACAGAGAGGAGGAGAACCAGAAAATTCTTGCTTGGAGGAAAAAGGCAGTCATAGGGTATCATTCATTCATGGACAATTGCTTTGATTCAGTATAATTAATAAGTTACTTGGTACATCTTGGGGCACCCTAATCTAGGACCTGACATGAACGGTAATGTCTCACTAGATGATTAATTCTAAAATGATAAATTTTGTATTACATGAATACAGACAACAACAATCCAAAAGGATGAATACAAAACAAGAACTATCGCCATATAAATTCTACCTCCAGAATGAAAGTCTAGTGGTGGCAAGGAATTTTTATGATAAGTGATTTGGTTAAAAATATCATTTTTATGTAAAAGAGATACATACAAGTCCAGATCAGCATTTACTGGTAAGATTCAGAGAATTACTGCTCAGAGCAAACATTTCTTTGCCTCTAGACATATGAGTACTTCTTTGACAGACTTCTCTTCTTAGGGCAATAAAACCATTTTAATAGTGGATATTTGTGTGAATTAATATAAATCATGGAACATCATTTTCCTCAAGGCATGGAGTGTATATGGGATTTTTTTTGTGGGTGTAAAATCAGGTGAATTAAGGGAAAGACAATTAAAAATTTTCTTTTGTCATCTTCAAGTCAGTATTAATAGACATTATACACACACTTAATTTTGTTGCTTTGTGTATAATTGCATATGTCTGTCCACAAAGATATGCCAAAAAAACACTAAACGATAAAGAAGAAGCTTTTGTTGGTAATTAGAAAATTTAGTATCCAACAAATTGGAAGGAATGTGACATGACTTCAGAACTAAATTTTTCGATTTTTCATTCAATTACAAGAACAGATTTTGTAGAAATGTATGTGGAGTTTCTGGAAGATAAAAGGCATGAAACCCTAAGTTTGATGTCTGAGGCGTCTGTTACATGGCTAATTAGTTACCGGGTAAGTGTTTCTAGATTGGATGGGACTGCAGCTTTAGAGATGGCTTTCTTTTCGCTCTACCATTGTCATTTTGAATCTTGTATCAGATACATGAAACTCTATTTTAAGATAAAATGATTAATTTAAAGAAAAAAGTAAACGGGACTGAGAGTTGAGACTGCCTCACAGTGGTTCTCAACTCTGCTTTTGCTGCTGTAGTCAGGAGTCGCTGAAGAGGTGCAGTGTAGGCCCGTGAGAGTGAGAAGGGTGGTGACAGTGATGTGAGACACAGAACGGTGGTGAAAATACTGATGGAGGCCTGTGGCCCACGGTTTGGATATAGCCCAGTCAAAACCTGAATGTGCTTAGCTACCCTTTCTGTCATACCCTCTCTGAATGTAACCACAGCCCTGGTTAAATCCAAAAATCTACCAAGTGCACACCTGCAACTTCATCACTGAAGATGGTTAAGGTGAAGCCCACAGCAGTGCTCATAGCTCCCTCTAAATTCCTGATGTCAGGGCCTTTCTGGTTGCACAAAGGGTTAAGTCTCAGCACTATGGAGCTGTCCACAGTCACTGCAGCATGAGTTTGATCCCGGGCCAGGGAGCTGACCCACATGGCGCAGCAGATCTCTCCTGTCTCACCTGCCATTCCCCTCAGCAGTGCATTCCAATGGATCCTCCTGTTCTGCTCCCCACTTACTCTGGTGAATTCTCTCCCCCCACCCCCACCTCTGGCCTGCACCTGAGTTCTTGTATGCATAAATAAATAAAATCTTAAAATAAATAAACTCCTGGTCCCAGCCATTGGTGGGCTGCCTGAGCCCTCCCCCTCCGCCCTACCACACTCATCCCTGAGGGAACTGCACACCCCTCCTCAACACTCCACCTCAGTCCTCACTCTCAGCATAGGCGGGGTTCCTGTTTGAATGAGAAAATTCAAATGATGTAAAGACAATCCCCCCATGTTGAGCTATAGCACATACTCTAATACATTTCTCCTCCTATTACTGTGAGTAGAAATCCTCACTGCCCCGAGGGCAGCCTCCTCACTTAGCACAAACTCCCATCTCTTCTCATTACTTAAATGCGGAAATGCCTCACTGCAGCAGGCATGCTGCTATTTCTTCCATCACCAGCCCCTCCCCCTTTATTAGGTGATTCTCAGTGGCATACAAAGAAGCTCTAATTTATTGAATCTAAAATGGAAAAAAAAAATCTGTAATCTGTACACATTTCATTTCCCTCCAGCCAGCATCACACTGTTTATCTCTCTTTAAGTGTAAACTGGTAAAGCATGTCAACTTTTGTTGCCCTCAAATTCCTCTCTTCCAGTCACCCCTTCAATGAGGCTTTCATCTCTACTGTTTCATTGAGAAACCGCTTGCAGTAAACCTCAGTATGTCAATTCCAGTTATCAGTCTTCTTCATTTATTTTATACTTCACTTAGCATCAACAATCAATAACTTCTTTTTTTTTTTCCTAAATATTTCAGCTGACTTCTAATGCATACTTCTCTCTTGGTTGTCCTTAGATACTATTGCTGGTTCCCCTTCATATTTCAAATTCTAAATACTGTATTATCAAGGATTGAGACACTGGGGCTCTTTTCTATCTTTTCTATTTATAACTATCTTCTTTTTTTTTTTTCCCAAGACTGATTTATTTGTGCATACAGAACTGGGGTACAGGCCAGAAGTGCTGGGCAGTAAGCAGAATCACCACGGACAGAGTGGGGAACAGAACAGGCAGATCGATGAAATACACTGCTGAGGGGAGCAGCAGGCGAGACAAGAGAGGTCTGCTGTGCCATGTGGGTCAGTTCCAGGGCCAGGGATCGAACTCGCACTGAAGCAGGTGCAGCTAGTTTGCAGTGCTGTGTCCTAACCCTGTGCACCACCAGGGAGGGCCAGAAATTCCTCTTTATTGAGATCTGTGGTTTGTGACATGCAGTTGTTGTAAGAGACTGAATAGGAATTGCCTCAGTATTCACTAATTTCATAAGCCCTGAGATTTCAGTAGATCATGGGTCCTCAACCACTGGAGTTATTCTTCGTGGCAGAATATTTGAGCTGAGAATTATGTTTATTACATTAGATAAGTTTGTTTCCAAATTAATAATCAAACATTAACACTTCATGGTTACAGTACAAGCAAATCTTTGTCTCATGTTTTTCTTTTTTCTTTTTTTTTTTCTTTAAGGAATGAATAATCTAGAGGTTAGACCAACAAAGAGAACATAGTGTCTTGGTGATCATACATTAGTTTCCTAACATGACACAACAAATTATATGCATACTTAGTAGCATAAGCAAAACAAATTATCTCACAGCTCTGTAGGTCAGAAACCTGACACTAGATTAAAAAGAAGGTAATGACAGGGTCATTTGCCTTTCTGGACACTTCAGGAAGAATGTAACAACTATTAACATAGTGAAATGTGCCCCCTTGTGGCACCACAGAAATACCCTAGGGATGTCCTAACGATTATGCATAAAGCTTTAATCCAATTAGCTCTACGCTGTTCAGATTACGCTAAGAACTTCCATATAATTTAATAAATTCTTAATATTCCCATTGACTAGGGGCAGAATGGTCATCTAACTTCTACCTTCTCTATCTAACTTTGGATGATTGTAAAGTTGTAGGAATGTGTCCACCTTTTCTACACTGTTGAACTTGTTAACATTTAGCCATTCATAGTAATCTCTGAAAGCTGGAAGAGATTATGCTTGATGAAATAAGCCAGAAAGAAAAAAGAAAGATACCAGATGATTTCACTTACAGCAGGAGTGTAAAGGATCAGGGAAAAAAATAGTAATGGTAATAAAGTAAAAACCAATATAAACCAAAGACATTCTGCAGGAAGGAAGAGGAGAATAAGCTCAAAACAGGGGTGGGAAGAACATACAGGACTATGGTGATATCACATGTAAATTGGTTGCTGGGATTCCACAGGGCTTACAACTGAGATGGAAAAACATACATGGTACAAAAATTAAGAATGATGGAAAAAAGGATATTAAAATAAAAAAAAATGATGCTAAGGGACCACAGATGAGTAAAATATATTGAAGGCTGGAATGCATTTCCAGTGAAAACAATGTTATGTGAAAGGACATTAAATGCTCAAGCAGAGATTGGATGATCAATGATAGGTGTATGGGTGTGTTTACTTCAAATGGAAATGGCTAGTGTAAAAACTGCTGGTCGACTTGGGGGACATTTCCACAGTTGATCGAAGTGGATTAAAGTTAAAATAGTCTGAGGATTAAAGTTGACAGTGATTATTTTGCTGAATGCATACAGGTATTTAGTAATCCAATTCATCCTCATGATGAGTCCACAAATACATAGCCAGTTTTTCTTGTTAGTCCTGATTCTGAACTACCAAAGTCACTTAGCCAAGTTGACAGTTCTATAAGATACAATCACACATACTATAGATAAAGTTCACATGTGACTTTTCTCTCCAATCAGATGGAACTTATAGGTAAATCTGGTAGACTAAATGGCTTCAATTCTATCTTTCTTCATTTATTTAAATACACATTCTTTCAGAATGTTTTGAGGATATTAAAATAGTCAGACACTGTCTTTTTAGAAAAACCCTAACTGAGAAAATGACCCAAGTTCTTTTTATAACAAAAAGAAGATTAAGGATTTTCTCATTTGTATTTCTAGAATGGAAATAGATAAATATTAGAAATAGAAATCTGCTAGACATGGAATCAAATTGGAATATTAGATCAACCATTTATTTTTGTACTGTCTCCGCCAATTGTGACATTCTTTTTAAAGTCTCAATTTGCTCAATTTTAAATGGGAATGATTATATTGATTTTGTAGAACCGGCCTGAGATTTATAATTTAGATAGTCACATGGTAAAATATATTATTTCATTTAATTCATTTCAACTCCAATGTCAATACACAGCAGAATTTTTAAAAATGAGCCATTTAGCAAATTTAAATTTATTTCCTCTTAATTCTTTTCATTCAATCACCAGAAGTATCAAACTTTGTCATTAAAATGGATGATAGGCAAGGCTTTCAAAGAGGTTATTGCAGTCTTTTCAGATGCTTGCTTTCACAGTGATGGATCATCACAACGCAGAGGTTAAAATGAATGGTGGGAGAAAGTTGGTTCCCTGTGGGAATTTCTAAGAAACTGTTAAAACATGTACAGGACTGACTTCATTCAATACTTCAGCTACATTAATACCTGTTAATGTATCTTCTTTTTTCCCATTTGATGGACCATTTATTTTATATAGGTTTTCATTTACTCATTAAAGTGGTATGCACCATTAGCTTGGATTTCTAAATAGTTGGCAACATAATAAGCTTCCTGTAGACAGTCTGGCCAGTCCTCCCTCACATACCCAGAATTCAGCTAACACAATTGCATACTCTGTGTGGGGTCTTTTGATTAGGTACAACTTATTGTATTTTGATTACTGACAAATTGTTATAAGTTTTCCATTTCTAAACAGCCTCTTTTCAGAGTCAAGATAAAAGGAACTCTTGTTGAAAAGCATGCAAGAATAGTTCATTCAATTAAGTGTGTTTCCCCCTTTCCAACTTGTACTTATAGGGCCTCAAAACATTTTCTTGGTAGTCTTTGTATTTAAAATCATAAAATGTTCCTTGAAAATTCCGCTGCAGGACGATATTTTTTATAATGAAGGTTTGTGAAACTTTTTTCAAATAAAAAAAGGATGAGTCCATCTTGGGACTTTAGAAAATTGCAGAAGTATATCAAAGCAAAATAGCTCCCCTCCTGTTTGCTATTATTATTACCATATACTGTTAAATAATTTATTTTGTATTCTATTTTTTAATAATTTTATATTATGGTTATATAGTATTACAACTTTGCATGTTGTTTCTTGTTATTATTCAACAGAATCCATGGCAAAACAGAACAGAACCAACAGACACACACACACACAAAAAAAACAATACAACGGATCATTTGTGGATGACATCATTCCTACACTGCCCTCCCCAGCTAAAGAAGACCAGAACCTGAGCAAAGGTAAGGCCATGAAGGCAGCTTTTATTGAGGGAGGTCTTATATCCAGGATGGAGGATTCTTGCTCATCTGACTTTGTAAAGTTGTTGCTAAAATGAGTTTATAAGGAAATGCAGAAATGGGTCTAAGAGAAATATGAGTCTGACTAATGACTGATCAAGAATCTTTGTTACTCCAAGGAGATCAAAATCAAAGTAAGTATATACTATAAATACAATGTCACAGTTGTCTATGCTTCTGTTATTACAAGGGTTTTGTTTTGAATGTTATGTCAATTACCTGGGTAAGTGCCTTATTGAAATAACTTGTTTTAATCTCCAGATAGCTCGATATATATATAGTCTAACCTTTCTCATTTTATAATACGGAAACTATCTTGATATGTTAAATAACTTTTCTGATGCCATGCAGAGAGTAAGAACTAACTTTAGACTTCATAGTCTTAGCCACGCAGAGTTATGGGGAAACAGGATTATTGCAGAAAAGATGACCGACTCTCTCTGAGGTGTTTGTCTAAGACAAGGTCTTTTTCTAAAGAGTGGTAATCAGGTGCACAAGAGGGAATATTGAGTATTGGGGCATGTTAGGTGAGTTATGGACTTTGGGATACTTTCCTCATGAATGACTCAAAAAAGATGTCCCCATGGCAGAGGACTGGAGAGATGGTGTGAAAAGAGAAGGCAGGAGAAGCAGAGGGATGAGAGATCAAAAAGGGTATGTGACTTTCAGTTCAGAAGTCTGCTTTGAATTGAGTGTTGTGTTCATCTTCCCTTTGTTCAATGTCCTTTACAACTTGTGGAGAATCTTCATATATATGACCTGATCTCAACCCAGCAACAACCCTTTAAAGAAAATATGTTATGATGCTCCTCAAATTAGTCAAGAAAACATATGCACTGTGTATTGAATGTTAGGTCTCATTGTCTGTAATTACCATGAAAAGGCTTTCATTTTTCCAGTACATATTTAATGTAGCAAGACTAGGTACCCAGCACTGTTAAGATATTGAAGAAGTGCCTGACAACTGAGAACTTCTGGTACTGGTAGTCAGAGTCACTGGAATAGCATTCAAATGAAATGGTATTTGTTCCCAGCATGGCCTAGGAACAATTACTTCACAACTACATCACTTGTACTACGGTCTTCCAGAAGTATTTCTAACAACCGCCACTTCAACAGAATTGCAACATGATTGGTACTGTTTCTCCCCCCCCCCCCCCCGCCCCGGGCCTTCAAACAGGGTAAATGCATCTGAGATTTAGAGAAAAACATGATGACATTATGTTTTTGTCAGAAGTGTTCACACGTTTAAGGTTTGAATTGGGGCCTGCTAGAGGTACAGACACGATGTTGATGATGTATGTTGTCCTTAAATGATGTTGCAACTACCTCAACAAACTCTGGAATTTCCCCTTCAAATCCCCAAGGTCCCAACTGTGGAGCCTAGCAACTATAATACTTTTAGAATCTGGAATTTCGTATACTTTGCCCTTTTTGACTTCTCCCCACTTTTTTCCTCTTTCTCCTGGGAATAGTTTGTTACTAGATAATGTACATGCGGAACCTACTTTCTAGATTTGTGTGATCACAATCATTGATGATCCCCCTGAAGAGTCATGGTGGAAGGCAAGGGGTGGACTTCCTGACACCATAACCATTTAAGTCACAGGTCATAGAGCTTTGGGTCTGAATTCCATCATCTGAAAACTGAAGTTGTGGATTAAATATCAAATATATCTTAGAACTCCTAGGTAATCCATGGAGACATTGAATCTATTGTCACATTCTTTACCTCCCTGGTCATCTTATTACTCCAACTTGCTGCTTTATATTCTGGGCTTCACCTTTATTTCTTTCAAAAAATTACGTCCAATAAAAATGCCCTTTTTATCCTCCACCTTTATGTTGTGTCTCCAAGCGTGCAGACATCTGGTGTCCGGTTTTAATCCATTGGGATATCCTGGCAGAAGATCAGATACAGGTAGCAGAGTGATGATCATGGACTGTTGTATACAATGCCAGGTCTAGAGTTTCTGGGAGTGAATGTCTGAAACCCTGGGCTTTTCGTCATGGTAGGAGTACCTAATGTTGACAGTGGGTCCTTGGCGCCACCCTTGAATTTACAATGACAAAGTAATCCATGGCGGGTCCCGCATAGGAGGACCCCAAGAGAGTCAAAATGGGGTATGGTCAGACTGGAAAGGTGAACCCAATGATTGGAGGATTGGGTCATGGAGCCAAATGATGCCAGCGTGGCTTCCCAACTTTTGGAGGGGAGGAGGGAGAAGGTTGAGTTCAGTCATATGGCCAGTCACTCAATAAGTTATCCCTGTGTAATTAAAACTCTTGCCATCTGAGGCCTGGGTGAGTGTCCTAGTTGGTGAACGCATCAGGAAGCCCTGGAGGGTGGCCGGTCCCTTCTTCCTGAGAGAGGACCCAGAAGCTCCAAGCTTAGGAACCGCCATACTTCTCACTGCGCATATATATACATATATATAGGCTTTCTAATAAAGTCATAATCATAAGTAGAACACTTCCTGAGTCTTAGAATAACTGCAGTACAATGTCAGTCTTCAAAGTTAGTAGGAACCCCTGAATTTGTAGCCCACGGGTCAGAAGTGTGGGTGGCCTGAGAGCTCAGCACAAGAACTGACAGCTGGTGTCCAGTATGAAGGCAGTCTTGTGGGAGACTGTGCTTCCAGCCTTCAGTCTTCTCCAGCTCTGAGTGGGCTGTGAGAGCTGCATTGTGGTGAATCACACACTTCACTGTCAGCCTCTGCTGAGAGAATGACACATCCTGGCAGAGACCTGAACCTCTCCCAGCCTCTCTGTCTCCTTTGCTTTTATTATTATTATTATTATTATTATTTTAAGATTTATTTATGCGCACTGAACTGGGGTACAGACCAGAGGTGCAGGGAGTGAGAGGATTCACCAAAGACAGAGTGGAGAGCAGAACAGGCAGATTGACTGAAATACACTGCTGAGGGGAGCAGCAGGTGGTTCAAGAGAGGTCTGCTGTGCCATGTGGGTCAGCTCTCTGGCTGGGGATCAAACTTGTGCTGCAGTGTCTGTAGAGAGCTTCATAGTGCTGCGCTTTAACCTGTTGTGCCACCAGGGAGGGCCCCTAGTTTTTCTTTTTAGGGTGATCATCTGTAACTGTCCTTTGGAGTACTGTCTTAAGGTGAACAGAGCTCTCTGGCCAATGATTTGGGTTGAACTGCGACCCTCAAATTCCTATGTGGATGTCCTAACATCCTAACAACTAGTTCATTGAGTTAAAATGAGGTCACTAGGGCATTTCCTACTCCATCAGAGTGCTGGGTCGTCGTCCATTATGACAGGGGATTTGGCACATACAGAGACTCCAGGAAGCTTCCACATGAAGGTGTGGTCTTGAGGAGACACGGCAAAAAGCCAGCCATCTGGGAGTCAAGGAGACAGTTAGCAAATCTGCTAACATCTTAATCTGCAATTTCTAGACTCCAGAACTGTGAGAAAGCACAGTTTTGCTGTTCAGTAAGTTCCCTAGTCTGTAATGTCTTGTTGTGGCAACCCTGGCAAGCTAATAGATGTGCTGAGAAGCGAGAAATGCTGGAGCAAGTCGGCCCTAACCCCTAATTAATGACTGAGCATCATTGACCAAGAGTAGCTGGTTGCTTTGCCTTCAGACAACAGAAACTCAGGCACGATCCCCACCCATGCTTCTCTGCATGTTCATGCTGGAGCTGAGCTTTGCGTGAAACTACACCCCACGTCACTCCTCCCCCCTCCCCCAACTCTGTTCTGCTTTCTCTTGGGAGCATTTGCTATTAGATCACGCACACGTGAATTCTATCTCTAGATCCACTTCTTTGTGATCCATAAGGTAGGGAATTTATTCTGTTGCCTTCATCTCCCTTGGGATCACTACAGCTGGCCAGGGACTTGATCGGGGTGTGGTGAGCTTCTCCAGATGGTTTTTGTAGGTGGCCTTCTCATCCTCCATTTCTAGCCTCTTCCTCAAGCTAACCCTTATGGCTGAGGAGGGGCAGTAGCTCTGTGGATGCAAGTTCTAGACTGTCACCTTATCCTCTGTGCTTCCTCTATACTGCACCCACAAAGGTCAACTACAAAATGGAAAAATAACATGAAATAATCTTGGTATTTCTTTTTTTTTTTCCTAAAGATTTATTTACTCATGCATACAAGAACTGGGGTACAAGGAAGAGGTGCAAGGGGTTGAGAGGATTCACCAGAGAGAGTAGTGAGCAAAACAAGTGGATCCACTGAAATATGTTGCCAAGGGAAACAGTAGGCGAGACAGGAGAGGTCTGCTGCACCATGTGGGTCAGCTCCCTGGCTGGGGATCGAACCCATGCTGCAGTGGCTGTGGACAGCTTTGTAGTGCTGTTCTGTAACCCATTGTGCCACCAGGGAGGGCCCAAGAATCTGGTATTTCTAATTGACGTGATTACAAGGTTTTCTTTTCTTTTTTTCTTTTTCTTTTTTTTTTTTTTTGCTATGTTTGTATCTTAATATGCTTCCCTTAACTCAAATAGAAAAGTATGAATAAAATAAAAACACATGACTTTGCCACCTACCAAGAAAATGAACACAGATAAGGCCAAGGTACTTAAAAGCTGTGTATATCAGCATCTCCATCTAACATTAGGGTTAATGATCTTTATTATATATCTTGTTTCTCAAGCTGAGTTAACATTGTCTAAAATATCCACACTGTAAGTGCTCAATAAATGGCAACTTCTTGACTCCTTGGGGTCTATCGAACGTTCAATTTTAGAGTATTAGTGTGTCAGCCTTTGTTATTCCTGACAACAGGGGTAAGAAAAGCCATTCCTTTCTTCAAAATGCCTTTCTATGTCTTAATATGTGAAAACACCACCCAGTTCTTCCAAACCAGAGTAACTCCCATCGTGTGGGGTCCTCAGATGCTTGTGTTTATTCACCATACAATTGTGTATATAACACTGATCTAGAAAAATACCAACAAGCATCACAGATGAAGTCTAGGTTAACCTAACACCCAGAGGAATAGTAGAGAATGTGCTGGAGCCTCCTCCGTTTGAGAAAATGCCTGAGGTGGGTATCGCAAAGTCCCTGTAGATGAGAAGTCAGCAAGGCCTCCAAGAATCAGTGCCATTGGAGCAAGATCTTGACAGCTAAGGAAAAGCCAAACATGAGCATGGCCTGGTCCTGGCATAGGAAAGAATTTGTTTTGTCAGGTAAAAAAATAAAGTAACGGAAAGAGAAAGTAACAGAGAAAGCAGCAAACCTTCCGAGTTGTCTGACCCACAAAAAATTTCTTCTGAGATTGTCCTTCTATCCAAATCGAGTCATTCAGTTTACACTAGACCAACAGGAAACAAAAGTCATCTGACCGGAAAGCTGCTTGAAATTTTCCTCCAGGGCTCGCCTGTGTAGGTGGCTGGTCTGAGAAAGAACTGCCCACATACCCTACAAAACACGTCCCCTTAGAATTGCAGACACCCGGACAGCTGTGTTTAAAACAACGCCAGGTCCTCAGGAAGAACAGCAGCACCAAGAACAGTTAAACGGCAAATAGCTGCTCACGTGTGCCCTGAAATAACTCCTAGACGGTAGCTTTTGAATTAGACAGCCACTCATTCCAGGCACATTCTTCCTCAGATCTGTGTTCTCTGGTTTTATGCAGATGCATTGAAATTTTTCCTAGATAAGATTTGGCTCTGAGCTGCTAAATGTTCATCAAAGATAACATTGAAAAATTCAATTATGCTACCTTCTTTTTTTTTCCAAAAGGAAGAAAACCTTGCCATAATCAGTGGAGCTATTTTTAAATTGCAGGAGGGCAGAAATGAAGGTACAAATTAATGAGCTGATGTCATATTAATGGAGTCTTTTTGATCTTGTAATCATGAGCTCTTTACAAATCATGTTTGGTTTCAAGATTGTGATTCGAAACTCCTGGTTGCAGACATATAATTTAAATACCATTAAAGGAAGCTCCAGATGTTTCAGGGGAAACATTTCTTATATTTAAGAATGAAACCAGAGAGAAGACAATCTTGTCTAACTAGCTGTGTGCCCACGGACAATTTCCTTTATCTCTCAAAGTCTTATATGCTTTGTTTGGAATGAGTGATTTCTGGGGCTTGTTTAGCTTTGAGATTCTCTGAGATGTCCATGATTGTCTAGTCCAGGAAAATAAGTCAGGAAACAAAAATCTCAGAGTAAGTTCAGGTGAGAGACCTTCAACTATTGTTTGTTAAAAATTAGCATGTCACAGTTTCTTGAAGGGCATGGGACAGCGGACTGTGTCTTATAATTCTACTTTCAAATTCTTGTTGCTGGCAAGCCGAATCCAGACTTCAAAATGTAGGTCACGCTGCTTTGTGATGAGGGTGGTTTCAAAGCAGGACCTGTATTATTTCTGTGACAACTTTCTAAATCTTTAAGATTCTTTGACCAGGTAGAAAAGCTTTTACAATAAAACATTTTTTGCTAAATGTAGAAAAAGGCGGGACAGGGGATGGGGGTGGGGGGAAGCATAGGAAACAGCCCACCAACAAAAAAAATTTGACATTTAAAAGTGATTGGAAAACAAAGCAAAAATATGAGTTATAAAAAAGTGAGATCAAAATGACTATGCAGACAGAAAAAGTTCCTCAGAGAGAAGGCTAAATAACATTTTCAGCTTTTCAAAAATGAAAGCTTTTGTTCTTCTCTGAATATTCTTCATTAGGTAGAAGCTATTTATTTATTGAAGGTCAGGAATTTTAGCTTAAATGCTAGAACAATTGAATGGAACATGTAGTGTGATTTCTTCAAGGACTACTCAAGGAATTGTTTCTCCTTTGTGGCTTAAACACTTTCAGTGGTGCTTTTTTGACAGATATGTGGTTATGAATATTTATAGTTTTGCCAAACATGAAAAATAGAATGTTTTCCTGCAGTCCTAAAAGAAAATGTATATGATGTTTTTGGACAAAATAGGGAGAAATGGTAAACAATTATTTATCTTTGAAATTGAATCTCCACTCTGGTTTATTTGGGGCCAAAAGGCATTACTCTTGAATAAGTGAATTACTGTGTTAATTCCTTTAACTCGTACCACTTCAGTTATCCTTGATAAAGCCATTTCCAGTAATGAAATCTATTGTTTGACAGTTATTCCATTAAAACATTTTTAGGTTTTCTGTTCTTGATTGCAAACAGAATTGTTGGTTGTCCAAAAACCTATACATATCACAAGCACCTGAATACAAAGCATAATATTAGATAGCATCTTAAACCAAATCATATTACCTACATCTTTCCAATTCTGATGCTGCCTCTCATCCACTTTCATATTTTTATTGAACAAGAGGTCCTATCATTTTCAACAGCCTCAGTTATAAACCCCTCAGAGGCTCAACACACATACTTTTATAACCTGATCAAGTACATAGAGCGTTGTTTATAAGCATATGTCCACTTTACAGGGAAAATCTGTGTGCCTCCAATTTTGGTTTCTGGGGAATCAAGAATGAGTTGCAAGTAATGTTATTAAAAGAAATGCATTTCCCTGTGAGGAAGCAGACAAGGCTAGTAAAGGAAGAAAAGAGAAAGATCCAACCGACTCCACCAGTTAATGTAACGGGAGCTGGTTTATGAAGTGTGACTGGTACCTGGATTTCTCTTTGGGGAGGGAGGAGGAATGAACAGAAAGAATCTACTAGAAATTGTCTTTTATCTGTCAGTAGCTCAACCACAGGGCATTAAATCTTGCCCCTGCTCCCTGGCAGGCATGGCAGTTCTGGTGTCTCACCCACTGGTGTCTCACCCATCAGCATCCATAAGGAAGCCTCAGGCAGGCAGTAAGACCAAGGACCTACGTACCGGCATGTGTGCAAATCCAACATAGGATGAAGCCACACTGTACTGGCTTCAAAAGCATTCAAGCTTCAAAAGCATTCAACACAAGAGGCAGCTTGGTGTCGAGGAAATGACTTGCTTGATTATGCCATGAACTGTAACATTTTATATCCATATAAAACGAACAGCATATGGCGTGTGGTTTTGCTCTTTCTATTCTCTTTAAAGTTGTTGAAATTTAACAATTTGTTCTTAAATCTGCTTCTAGGCCACGTAAATTGTCAGAAAGTTCTGCATTAGCAAGAGCCTTGGAGTAGGCAGGGATAAGCACTCACAAGTTGCTCATGTGATGACCGTGTTTTCTTGCTATTAGCCATCTATGACTGCATGAGCTTTGGGGGGTCTCTCTCATCTGTCCGCCAATTTTTGACCTACAGTTCCCATGAGACTGGTCTCACTCAGTTAATTCTACATCCACAGTGTGTGATCATTAGTGCCATGTAAATATTTACACTATTTTGGTATATATATATATTAAAGTTCAGTAGTGTTTTATTGTAATCATTGGTTTGAAATAGTGTATGTGATTCAGGGATAGGTTCATATCCCTTCAGATGTATTTTTTTTTTAATGCATGTAAGAACTGGGGTATAGGACAGAAGAGGTGGTTGAGTGTGTGTGTGTGTGTGTTTGTGTGTGTGTGTGCGCACACGTGCGGGGTTAGAGGATTCACCAGTGACAGAATGGGGAGCAGAAGAGGCAGACCCACTGAAATACAATGCTGAGGGGAACAGTGGACAAGACAGGAGACATACTGTGCCATGTCGGTCAGCTCCCTGGCCAGGATCAAATTCAGGCCAGAGTGGTTGCCTATAGCTTCATAGTCCTGAGACGTTAACCTCTGCGCCACCAGGGAGACCTTCTTCAGATGTATTTTCCCACAAGATGCCCACCACCTTAACACCCATAATCCTCCCCTGTAGTCCCCTGGGTAATGTTCAGTTCTTAAACATCCCCACTTATTAGTGTGTCTACTTAACAATTATAAAATATTATTTCCATTTAATAATGCCAAGTAACTTTTGTTAATTAAATTTATAACCTCTCTTTAAGGTGACTTATGTAAATATATGCACTATCAAAAATTAATAGCTTGAAAAGTCAAGCTAGGGAATTGGGAGAAAGTGAACTAAGAGTCAGAAAATATGAAGTCAAAAGAAAATTTGCATACAAAATTTTCATCTCCTTCTCCTCTTCTCCCTCTCCTCCATTTTTTTCCTTTCTCTCTTTCTTCACTTTTTTCTCCCTCTTAACTAAGGGTTATTTATACTGCTTCCTAATATGCCTTGAATATACTTGATAAACTTTGATAAATATGAAAGATTTCATTAAAAATTTATAATGAAGTGGCAAAGAGAAAAAAAACTTGTGAACAACCCCCAAGTTTGTATAGACTTATTAGTCCTTCCTCTATTATTAGAATAGTCTTGATTCAAAATAGTCAATTTACAACTTACATTCCTAACAGTATTACATCATCCCATAGCTGGAAATGTGAGTCAATCATTGTCCAAACTTCAGCAGTCAAGTTTGCTGACCTGATAGGAATTTTGTCACTAGTCTGGAGTAGGTGTGTCATGTGTGTTAGCTTCCTGGCCAGGATCAAGCTCAGGCCAGAGTGATTTCCTATAGCTTCCTAGTGCTGAGACTTTAACCCCTGTGCCACCAGGGAGACCTTCTTTAGATGTATTTTCCCATAAGACGCCCACCACCTTAATGCCCATAATAATCCCCCCCACCATAGTCCATTGGATAATGTTCAGTAATTACCTTATCTTGGTACAATTAAGGTAACATTTAATAAGGAAATATATTAAACAGGGAGCAAATCTGTCCTTTACTGGAATACTTGTCAAGAAAACAAAATTCTTAGTTGCCTGGGAATTTTGACAAGTGGTTATATCTGCCTGAAACCCAGGGAAGAGGTCCTCTCCAATGTGTTTGTATGAAATATCTAACATTGTATCATAGTATTTCATGCTAATAATTTAGACCACACTCTCTTGCTACTGTTTATTAAGGTTTCAAGTAGTTGGAGTCTTATGTAAATTGTCCTATGTAACTTGCATGAAATACAAATGCACACTTGTTTTTTTTTATTCACTTTTTATCACTTTTTATGCTTTCTAAAACAAATAGAAGCTTTATCGGCATTTAGGAAGTTTACTTGGCCCTCCCCAGTCTTCACCCCTAAATGAGGTCCAAAAATGCTCACAAGTGTTACCCTACCTATACCTGCGGGGACTAACCATCTTTATATCCTAAGACAAAGGTTTACCCTAAGGAATATTGATATATTGGTCTTGATGGAGGCCACCACTTCCATTCCCTGCTCTTTCCTGACACTCCTTAACTTCTCACACTACCCCCCTTCACCAAACCTAGCGTCAGTCTACTCAGGCCTGTTTCTCCTTTTCTTTGTGAAAGCTTCCAGATTATGAAAAGCTAAACAAATGTGTTTTCTATTTTCCTGCCAACCTGGCTCTTTCAGTTTAATTTTCAGACCCAATCAGAGACCCTGGGAGGGTCAAGGAAAAATTATTCCTCCTCTACAGTATCAGTAAAGCAGCATTTTTGTGAGACCAAAGGCTGCATGTATATTAAGATGTTATAGTCAAATGCATAAACCTGATATAACACCTACAGGTCATGGTTTCTCTGAAACTGGAAGTTTACAGTGACTTTTCAGTGTTTAAAGTGGACGTGGTTGCCTGTAGAAATCTTACATTCACCTTTCATGGAGAAAAGTTGGGTGTTCATGAAACTTGTTTTTACTCCTGAAGATTTATTTATTTTTGTGTAGAAGAACTGGGGTATAAGCCAGAGGTGTGGGGGATGAGAGGATTCAACAGAGACAGAGTGGGGAGCAGAACAGGTGGTTCTACTGAAATCCACTGCTGAGGGGAGCAGCAGGTGGGACAGGAGAGGTCTGCTGCACCCTGTGGGTCAGCTCCCTGACCAGGGGTTCAACTCTGTGCTGCAGTGGCTGCGGATAGCTTGATAACACTGAGACTTAACCCCTGCACCACCATGGAGGATTTTGCTCTTACTTCTAAATCTCTAAATCTCTAAATATCTATTCTTTATTGCCCCATCATTTACCTCCTACTAACATGTTGAGAACGAGGAAATTCCGTCTCTTTTAAGAAAAACTAAACAATTTTTAGGAGCTGTCTTTCCCTTACTATTTCATACCTTATTTAACTCAGGATATACAAAATGGGAGCTATTATTATGATTGCTAAAACCTAGGGGACATTTTACTAATTTTAATGATTATAATATTTTCCTATCCTTGGTTTAAAATGGATTTCCTAGATCCTCCCTTGTGGCCCAACGGGTTAAGTCTCAGAATTATGGAGATATCCACAGCCACTGCAGTATGAGTTTGATCCCCGGCCAGGGAGCTGACCCACATGGCGCAGCAGACCGCTCCTGTCTCACCTGCTGCTCCGCTCAGCGGTGGATTTCAGTAGATCCACCTGTTCTGCTCCCCACTCTGTCTCTGGTGAATTCTTTCACACCCCTGCACCTCTAACCTATGCCCTAGCTCTTCTATTCATAAATAAATAAAATTGATTTTTAAAAAATGGATTTCATTTTACTTCAAATATCGCTTTCCAAAAATTCCTTTTCTCCTGAACTTTACAAAAACTAAAAATCTCATTAATGCAGATGTCAGTGTAAAGAGACTGTACTGAACTTCCCTTTGAAATTAAACATTTCTTCATTTTTAAATCCATCCTATCAAGGACATAGTGCCAAAAGAATGATGCTTCAAGGTTTCCCAAATGCCTACATATGTGGATTAAAGTAATGAGAGAGACACTTTGTACTGTGTTTCCTTTTAATAAATGAATAGTAGTCTTTTGCTTAGTAGTTCAAGAAAGTAGGGAAAGTACTGTTATGTTACCAAAATGATAAACACATGAAAGAATATATTTCCTTAATTTACTTGCTGGGACATTTTATGGCCCAGGGAAACTTGGACACCAGGGCTAACAAGAAGTAGGTTTATTGCACAAATGCTGACTCAGTAGGTTCACATCCAGAGCCCCATTTGTAGGAAGTCAGGGACTTATATACACTTTAGTTTCTACAAGGTTCTGAGTGGGTTTGCATTAATAGCTGTCCATGGTCAGATATGTGGCTACATGCCAAGAATTAAGTTGTATAGTTGCATACCACAGAGTAAAGGCTCAGTAGTCATGGGATCCCCAGATCCACTCCACAAGATTCATATTAAGACACTTAAGTTACATACCAGGAACTGAACAAAATACCATTACTCAAGAAAACCCACAACTGTGTATCTCAAGTCACAATGCTTCAGGGGAACCTTGGGAAAAGAGAGGGACAGAGAGAGACCCTTCCCCTCCCCCAGCAAAAACCTTCCTTATCACTTCAAAAAGGCTGACAATTAGGAAAACATTAGTTTGCGCAGTTGCGATTTTCAGTGGGTTGTGTGGCAACCAGGTTTCTCACTGTAGCAGGCAAGATTTAGATATGGGGGTAGAAAATCAACAAAACTCTTTTTTTTTATTTTTCTCCTTCCATAAAATTGGCAGTCTTCTATAGAAATTAAACCTCTGAATTGCATTAGAATTAAGACCAGCTAATGCAACCTGCATTTGAATTTTAAATCTGCACGTGGTTGTCTGCATTTATTACTAAGCTTAAACTTATAGAAGAGCAGATGGTTCCCTGTGCTCCAGATCAAATACTGTCAACTACTTATTTGATCGTCTGCATTGGGTTTTTGATTTAAATAATTGAGCTTTTGCAGTCAGTACTTCTGAAATCTGACCTGCTTCTTAGTGCCTTTCTGATTGTGGCAACTACTTTTGGCTCTTGACCAAGGCGCCTGCTCCCACCAACTTTTCAATGTAATTAAGCCAGAAATGGAAATTTAGAAGCAAATCTTTGTACTGTTCCAGTATATATTGTCTTCAGTCTTCTGTTTCAAAAAACAAGTAGATAATCTGTGCTGGATTTAATAAGCCACAAAGGGAGCATCGGTTTATTGGTTTCCTTGTTTCCTTTTATGGTAGGTTATTTGCAAAAAATGCTCCAATCAGCCTCTTCTTTGCTCTGTGACTTTGAAACTTCTATCAGAAGGTGGAGTGTATTTGCTCATTCCTTGAATCTGCTCTGGGTGTACTGTTATGGGGGAAAGATGGTCTGCACAAACTCCAGATACAGATTTTGTGGACTCCACCCCCACTCCAGACACTGAAACTACAAATCCCATCAACAACAAAGGGAGGACTACTAGGACCTGAGGGTAGAGTTCAGCAGCCATTTGGGATTTTGGATACAAAGCTGGACATATTGGCCTCAGGGTCTCTCTCTCTCTCTCTCAGCCTTATTGCTGGTGACTGGTTGCTTGGCTCTTGGGTGTGCTTTCAGTGTGCTCTTGGGTTCCAAGTAAGTAGAACTGGTAGTACACATTAGTTAACTTGTATCTCACTCTCTTTCTTTCCCTGGGTTGTTCATTTTTCCCCTTGTAAATAAGACAATTCTTGACATTTTTGTGAGTGTCTACAGTGCAGTTGAATCTTAAGCACATGGGTGAGGATCTACAATCAAGCAACCCAATGTGAACTCACATTGGGTTGCTCTGTAACAAAAGGACTTATTTTGATCAATAGAGTATAGTGTCAGGAACATTCTGGCCATTTGGAGTCCAGTTGATTATCTCTACCAACATCAGCAAAACCAACTAGCTAAACTTTGTGGGGACATTACAACATAGCTGAGCACAGTCTAATTATCTATTCCACAATAATGAAACCTAAGTAAACTGTTGTTTTATGCCAGTAAGTTTCAATGCTGTAGGCTATATAGCAATAGTTAACCGATATGATCTCAATTTTCCACTAAGCATTTTGTTTTCTGTATGGCTTAAGAGCTCAACATGGTGTTAAAGTCTAGCAGACCTTTAACTACTTGTTTAATTTGATACATTTCCTTAGCTCTGTGTGTTTCTGCTTATTCAGTCAACAGTTATCTGACTGTTTCTACTATATGACACTCACCGAGAAAAGTGTTTTAGATAGAGTGGTGGCCAAGCAAAAAGCCCGGTGGTGATTTCATTCTAGAAAAACAGCAATATTCTTTTCTTAGGAGTAAAGTGGTGATGCCTCTGTAACTTCCAGACACACAAATGCTAGTTGCACCAACCCTACTTCTTTCAAGTGGAAAGGACACACTCCCTAGGGAATGATATTGTTATCTTTTAGAATGACCTGTTCTTTAGCTGAAAATGATAACCCTATGACATGGGACTAAGATCTTGCTTCTGCCATTAGGATCTATTACTTAACCTCTCTAAATTCTGTTTGTTCTTCAATAAAAGATAGCTAGCACTTCTAAAATATTTGTATTAGTAGAAGTCATGTTTCTTAGCCTCACTTTACATTTCCTCTATTTTTTTTTTATTTTTAAAGATTTATTTATGCATGTAAAGACTGGATTACAGGCCAGATGTGCAGGGGAGGAGAGGTGAGAGGAATCACCATAGACAGAGTGGGGAGCAGAACAAGCAGATGGAATGAAATACACCACTGAGTGAAGCAGTGGGTGGGGCAGGAGATGTCTTCCTAGCCATGTGGGTCAGCTCCCTGCCAGCTGGGGATTGAATTCATGCTGCAGTGGCTGGCAATAGCTTGATAGCACTGTCTCTAACCCCTGCACCACCAGGGAGGCCCTTTCTAAAGTTTTCATATTGACTAAACCTTTGTAGTCCCTACCAGTTCTAATAGTCAAAGAGAGTAACCCCAAAGGCATCAACCTTTGTTTAAGATGTTCTTGATAGATTTTCTTCAGCGTCTGAAGGCCTGCACCTCTTTTTTTCCTGGATTGTTATGAGCTGATTGGCACAGCTACTGAGCCAATCCCCCTGTGACTTTCACAGATTGCTTAGTTGAACTGAGAATATGATCAGAACATCCAGGAACTTCAGATCATTAGTCATTTCAAGGGTGGAAGCAGATGGCTTCCCTGGTCGAGGGATTTTCACCTCCCACAGAATTTGGACGTCATTATAGAAGGAGATCTAATTGTTCAGGGAATCATTTGTGCATTACCTTTCATCTAAATTTGTTATTCTCCCCTTTCTCATAAGGTATGTATGCCCTTGTGATGCTTTCTGTATTAGCAGAAAGGACTCCCCAAATAAAAGAAATTTTACATTCAAGGCAGTTATCATGGGATATGTATCTGGTAAGAGTGATACACGGAGTGGCTGGAATGCTCTAGTCTCAGAGGTATTCTAAGCAAACAAGGTAACACAGAAATGTGTATGTATCATGCACATGTAACATACAAACCAGTGTATTTTTTTCATCCTTAGCACCAATTGAGACTTGAATCTGGTCAACTACTCAGTGTAAAGAGCTCTTTTGTACATGATGCAGTATTTCCTATCACCTCTACTCACTAGTTAGATATTAGCAATCAAAAATGTCTCTGGATACTGCCAGTGTCCACTAATCACCCTTGGTTAAGAACAACCAGTATACAAAGGTCAGAATATCCGAAGAATAAAGGAAATAAGTTCATAGCCAGCATGACTGAGTGGCAGACAGTGATTAAAAAAAAAAATGGAGTCCAAATTCATTTTCTCTCTATTAGTACAGATATATTATCCACTCAGCTGTTCATTGCCTGCTTCTGTGGATGAAGCATAGTCCTGGAGACAATGAGATGCACAATCCCAGTCATCTTCACTGTAGAAAGACCTAATCTCCCCAGTGCATCATCATCTTTAATCTCATCATTTGTTAGTACACCATCGCTGATAAGAATGACTTGGAAAATGATACTTCCCGACCTGGGAAGGTAATATGGAATCAGGAGGATGAGTTAGGTTTTAACCCTGGCATTTATCACTGTACAGTTGTGTGGTTTGGGAAAGTTTATGCCCCCTGGGTAAGCTTGTTAGGGCTTCCGTACCAAAGTGCTAAAGATGAAGTGAATTAACCAACAGGAAGTTTATCTGTCACATTCTGGAAATTAGAAGTTTGAGATCAAGGTATTGACAAGGTGTTTTTTTAAGACCCTCACTCACTGCTCCCTGTGTCTTCACATCAGCTGTCCTTTGTGCTGTCCTAGTTCCCTTTTTTTTTTATTTAACTGGGACAACAGTCAGACTGAGTTAGAAGTCGCCCAGGGCTTCATTTAACATAACTGCTTGCTCAGAGCCCTATTCTCCAAATACAGTCACATTCATAAGTCCCGAGGGGAAGGGGTTAGGACTGCAGCATCTACATTTTGGGAAGGGCACAGTCGTGTCCAGAACATCATCTCTGAGTTTCTGTCTCCTCATCTGTAGTACAGAGGTCTACAGTGCATCGCTCTAGCTGACTGCTGCGTTTGCTAAATGAAGATAGAACTGCATGAAAGAAGTTAAATATTACACTTTTATATCTCACTTAGCATAGTGTTTACAGCATAACATACACCAAACAATTACCATTGTAGTTTACTCTGTGTAGACCAACAATATTAATGAGAAGGAGTCTTTGGGTAGAGCTAGACTGTCAGACGTAGCTGAGAGACCATGAAGGTCAAGGAGGAAGAAGTTCCCTGTAGTGTACATAGGCCTAGATGTCCATTTTAGAAATGAAAGATATTTTCTTGATTCTAATAGTCCAAGTTTTAAAAATTGTTATTTAGAATAAATTTTTTACCATCTGTTTTATATTCAACATGCTCATTTAATCTTGTTTTTTTTTTCAATTAAGCTCACTTCCATTCTGATAATACATCATTTTCTGTGATCACTAGCCATATGACTCATTAGTTTCAGTGATTGGATTTCACTGGGACTATAGAAAGAACCTGTAACAGTGAAAGTGTAGGTAGGTAGATGCTTACTTGATGAGGACTTTTCTTTTCATACAGCATTCAGTGATTCTCTGAGCCAAAGTGACTGGAAGCCCATGTGTAAATAATGGAACTAAGAATGGCAGAATGAGATGACCTTGGGGAAACAGTGATGAACTTGGTATCAGGCTGATGGACTTGTGAGTTAAGCCCTACACAGGAGACTCTGCACTGATGGTCCCTGACCCTCAACATCTTAGAAAGAATGAACTTGCTGAAAATATACTAGGTACAAGAAGCTATTTACTTTCCTAGACCTCTATGTTGACTATGAGTAAAACGATATAGACAAACATATATGAGGAAGACTGTTCAAGCAGGTACTAGCAGATGAATTGGAAATTAGTTTCATATACATAGAGTCGTGTGTTTGTATATTTACATATATGTTTCCATGCTCTGTCAAAATACTGCCATACAAAATGAAAATGATGTATGAAATAGGTCAAAAGAATGCTTTATATTTGCACATTAGTAATTGATTTTTTTAAATATTCTTTTTTATTTTTATTTTTATTTTTTTAAAGTATTTATTTATTCATTCATGTAGAACTGGGGTACAGGCCAGAGATGCGGAGGGTGAGAGGATTCACCAGAGACAGAGCGGGGAGCAGAACAGGAAGATCGACGAAGTACACTGCTTCGTCGGGTCAGGAGAGGTCTGCCGCACCATGTGGTCACCTCCGGGGCAGGCAGGAATCGAACTCATGCTGAAGTGGCTTAAGCATCTTAGTGCTGTGTTTTAACCCACTGTGCCACCAGGGAGGGCCCTAAAGATTCTTTAGTATGTATTTATGCATACAAGAATTGGGATACAGGACAGAGGTGCAGCGGGGGCGAAGAGTGAGAGGACCCACCAGAGACAGAATGGGGAACAGAACAGGTGGATCTACTGAAATACACTGCTGAGGGAGCAGTGGGTGGGACAGCAGAGATCTGCTGTGCCATGTGGGTCAGCTCCCTGGCCAGGGAATCAAATTCAGGCTTTATTGGTGAAAGTGCTGAGACTCAATGAATAGGCTACCAGGGAGGGCTGTGTCAATATAGTTCTTTAGTTAATTTGAATATCAACCACAGCTATTTTAATTTTTATATCACTTAGTCCTCCCCCCACCTCTTTTAGTTTTTCTTTCCAATAGAGTGGCAATAACCTTGGCTCTCCAAGTTTCATTATGATGATTAAATAAAATAATGACTGAATGAAGAGCATCTAATGAAACAACCGTTTCCTAGTAGGTGTCTGATACATGTTTTCCCCAATCTTCTTTACCTTTGTTGACCAGGGAAATATAAATCAATGTCTAATGATGTGTAGGAGGAGAGAAAATTGCATTTTCACATAAGCAAGTTTCTGATAATTTATTATAACTTAGGAACAATTTTTTTATAGAAAAACATATTGAATTATAATTTGACTCCATATAGCCTGGAAACACTAAACACATCATAAACCACAAAAACAAATATTTACAAAGACAGGTGCACAAGAGCATTTCCATTACCACTGCATTTCCCCAGGGGATTCACCTGACCTGGAAAGGCTTCTATGAATTTCTAAAATGAAATAAGATATGTGAATTTCCTCCCGAAGGTATCAGAGAAAACAGTTCCGAAATGCATCACCGCAAGAAATAGAATCTAGTCTCTTATGCTCGCAGGGTGCCTGCGTATTATAATGAGGCCAATGTAGTGGACACACAAACGTACTGATAGCTGAGACGCAGAAGCTGGCACCACGTCATAAAGGGAGGCTCCAGAGTACCTGGGAAAAGCAGTCCTAAGTTTGAGTCCACTTTCACCTGACTGGACTTTGGCATCTCTCTTTGCACCCAATCATGGAACATCTAATCGTGGCAGTAAATATTTATATGATGAACTAAAGTTGCCTTTGTGACACTTACCTGATCTCTGCTTTCACACATGTGTATCTCTCTGACACAGCCTGCCTCCTCTCCACTGTAGCTCCCTTTCGTGGTTGTTTTGAATAGAACTTAGTGATTCCTGCTAGATTTCAGAACTGTTTATGGACTTATTTTTTAGCCATTTTGTCCTCGGAATCTCAGAATGCCTAAAATGTTGTCATTGACTAAGCAGTAACCACCTCTGTATTTGTTGTTGTCTTTTTCTGTTTTCTCGCTTCTTTAAATCACACAAAACCAGAAGAGGTGGGTATGAATAGTACAATTTCAGGGTGTAGGATAGGTAGTTCTAGGCTTACAAGAACCAAGTAATTTACCAAAGTTCATGAAGTTGATACAGACTATGTGTCTGATTCCAGTATCTGTCACCTTTTCACCATCCTTTGCTCAAGAGAGGATATGAGCAAAGTGAAAAGGTGTTTGGAATATACAACTTAATTCAGCCACCGGAATTTGGCAGTTGATCATTTTAGGTTCCATTAAGAATAATGAGGAAGAAATGCCTCAAAATTCCCATCAAGTTTAAAATCTATATGTATAGCTATACTTCGACAAGAGTCTTCATTTTAATTTACTTTTATTTAGGTCCATGTCAAAGGGTTTGGACATGAAAATAAATTCTCTAAAATTAAGCTGAGATAGAGTATTGAAATATAAATGAAGACACAGTGGAAGAGAAATAGAAGCACAAAACTTATTTGTGCAGTTCAGACTTTGGATTCCTTTCATTAATTGTTCTGTCTATTGTTGTTTTCCCTGGTATCACCCACCTAGAAAGTTTTTCAGAAGTGACATGAGAAAGATAGTACATTTAGTGCAGACCTACTCAATTTGTAATACTCTGTCTCAGAAACAGACTTGGGGGAAGAGAATTGTGGAGCAATGAACAAGTCTAATGAAGGTATTCACAATCTGATGGAAAAGCTAGATGGAGATTTAAAACAAAACAAAATTAAAAAAAAAGCGGGTGCCTTCAGCATCTAGACAATGGATCATGGGAAAGAGGTTGATTTTTCTGTGATTTTAAACACAATACTCTGTGTGAACTCACCAGATCCAACACAAGCATGAGTAACTATAAGTAAAAAGATAAACTGGAAAATGTGAACTGAGGACCAGAAAATAATATGAGCCTGGGATGAGGGAGACACTGGTAAGAGCAGTGTGAAGAATTTCGTGGAAGTCACAAGAATAATCTTACTTTTTAATTGAGCCATAATTGACATAAAATGTACTATTTTCGGCTGTGCAATGCAATGATTGACTCTTTCTATATATTGCAAATGACTACCAAAATAAGTGCAGCTATCATGCTTTTCAAGTTTACTTTTGTGGGTGGAATACCACTGACAGCATGCACTTGAGACTCTCAACATTGTTGGCCAGATACTTATGATTCAGTCATTGTCTAGACACGATTCTATCACAATCTCGCTTACACTTTACACTTCAGTCAACTTGATCTGCTCATAGTTTCCCAATTGCATATTTTTACTGATTTTTGTAATCTTTGTGCTACTTTGTCTGCTTGAAATTTGTGACCCCTGCATATGCTCTCTGCTTTCAAGTCAATCAAACATTTTTCTACTGTGAAATCTTCATTACACTGATACATGCAGATAAGGAGATTTGTGTTGTGTTCCTAGGGCACTTTGCATTAGTTTCCCATAGTACAAAGATGGGATTAATGCTATATTTGACTGTGGTAGGCCTGTGTAGGCCTGTGTCTGGCCTATGTCTGCTGTTTATATCATTCTCTTGAAATAAATCTCTTCTGTTTTTCTGCTTCCTCACTTACAATTTACTGCCCGCCAACAATATGTTTCAAAACCCTTCTTCCTTTTCCTGTGACAGACATCACTAATCTACCTCAGCAGGCTTCTTTTGAATGATGACACATGGTTTCTGAATCATTGACAATGTAACACTCAAGGCAGGACTATCAATCCAACATACATAGTTAAGACTAAAACAAGTCTTAATATTAACATATATTAAACATTTACTATGTTTTTATGTTTGAATATATAAAGCCTCTTACTATACCTGGCCCAGGGAAAAAGCCAATCACTTTTAGTGTTTGAGTGATTGAATTGTGTGCTTGATTAAATTACTGTTTAATATTTTATGTTAAATATCAATATTTGATCACTGTGTCTTCCCTGAAGTTCTTTTAACTTCTCTACTTCCTATTTGTCCCTTAAGCACCAGGACTCTTAAACAGTCATGCCTTGTTGATACTCTCCAGCACCTGCAAAATGAAAGGCTGCAAACATGTTGTAGACCTGAGACCTTTCCCACATTAATGGGTTTACTGGTTGTATAGAATCTTGGTATTTTAAGCATTCAGGAAAATAAAGATGATTTTTCACTACAGATGAAGTATAAAATATGATGTGGGAACATACATTTCTCACTGTGTTTTAGATTTTAAATATGACTATATGTTGGGTTTTGTAAGTTCATAAGAGAAAGTGTGTGTTCTTTAAAAAAGCAAGACAGTAAAACATTTTCTTTTGGCCCATTAGGATTATCTTTTCCAATAATGTAGTTTCTAAAGCTATTTAATTATGGGGTAGTTAGATGGTACTTTTCTGTTGAAGGAGAAAAAGATCATTATTTGGCAATGCAAAGACACTTTATTCAGAATATAATGTGCAGTCGTCTTCCCAGGTCCACAGTGGGATCATCTGCATACCAATTTATATGATCTTTATACATAGCCTTTTCCATGACGACCTGCCTGGTTTCTTCTCTATTCCTCCCTACTCCATCCAACATGTGCTTCTTTGTTTCCCTCATCTTATGGCCTTGGACAAGGGTTCTTGCTGAAGTCCTTAGTTCATGTTTTTCCCTTTGATATTAGGAGAGAAAAATAAATTTATCGAGATTGCTTAGGTTCCTCCAGTATCATCTCTTTAGAAGTAAAAGTAGATTGTATAGTAGTTGGCCCTTTTACAGTATAAATCCAGTCCAAGCATTCCCATAACACAAGCTTCTGCTAACCTGCAACTTGAAGTATAATAATAGCACCAATCACAGTGCATCCCATACAAGGCAATCATCCGGGATGATTGAGAGGCAAGAAAACAATGGTTTCTCTCTTACATCAATCATAGTATGTTAATGTTTCTATGATAATAACATGTTTTTATTGCAACTATTTGAAAATATAGTGATGTTAAGCAGTCACGAAGGTAATTCAATATCCTCTTCGATAAAACCAGCAATTTATAAGTAGATGGTGCCCAACAGACATCTCCCAGACCTTCTGCCATGGAAGTGATGCTCTGCTTGAATGCCACCGACTTGGGAACAGAGCATGAAAACTGATTGACTCCTGAATTGATCTGGATGTTTTTGAGGATTGTCAACTCATTAATAATGAGGAAGGTTGGTTTTTGAATGCTTGGAACATCTGAAGCAATGTAATTTTCTAGAACAAAAGGAACATTTATGTTTCCATTTAGTTCAGCCAAGAGTCCTTGAGTCCTTGAGCCAAATGAGGCAAGCTCTTGACGGAAAAAAAAAAAAAATACCTACCATGGTCACACAGTATTTATAATAGAAATAATTTCAAAATGGTCAGCCATGGATTAGTCACACTGATTTTTCGTGACTAGAGAAGAAGAGATAGAGTGATTGATCTTATCTACATGTGGGATACAGAAAATCATGTTGAAAACAAAAGATGATGCATTCACTGTTAGCAAAGTCCATAAATGAAAGTCAACTGAGTATATGAAACTGTAGAAGATGGAGCTATTTTTCTCATTGCAGGTAATGGGAGTAATAGTTCCAAAGTGTAGAAGTAAGAAACTTCTATTGTGGGAAATTGTTTAAAAACAAAGTACTGAAGGATAGTGTGTGGAGTTTTGGGAAATGTATATAAAAGAAAGGACTGTAGTGAGAGAGAGAGATGTTGCCTAAATGTGGACCTACAAAAAGCTCACAGATCGACAAACACAAATCAACTGTCCAATCAAAAAGTGGGCAGAAGAGCTAAATAAACAATTCTCCATGGGAGAAATGCAAATGGCCAACAGGAATATGGAAGATGTCCAGCATCAGTTCTCAGGGAATGCAAATCAAAACCACAATGAGATACCACCTCACACCATGTTAAAAAATAAATAAGTAAACAGAAACAATAACTGCTGGGAGGATGTGAAGGAGAAGGTACCCTCTCACACTGCTGGAGGGAATGCAAACTGGGCCAGCCACTGTGGAGAGCTATGTGGAGGTGCCTCAGAAGACTAGAAATGGCTTTGCCGTACAACCTAGCTATTCTGCTCCTGGGAATATACCCAAAGAATATAGAAACTACTTCTTAGGAAACCCACACTCCTATGTTTATGGCAGCACTATTTACAAGAGTCAAGAGGTGAAACAATGCAAATATCCTAAAGAAGATGACTGGATCAAGATGTGGTTTAGATACACAATGGGTATTTCTCAGAGGTCAAAAAAGATATAATCATGTCATGGTGGCAACATAGATGGAGCCAGAATGGATGATACTGCTAAGCAAAAGAAATTTGAAGGGAAAAGGTAAATACTGGATGGTTGTCCTTCTCTATGAAACATAGAAAAATCAAAGGCTCAAACAAAGACAAACCTTGAAAGCTGACCAAGGACTGTAGTGATGGAGGAGGAACTGTACTAACCACCACTGAGGGGAGAAATCCTGTATTGTGCAAAAATTAATGACCATGTCATAAAAATACTTCAATTAAAAAAAAACAATATAGGTATTCATCACCAATTTGTTGAGGAAAAAATCAGATGAGTTAAAATTTGTTCAAAATGGTAGAGAATATTAAAAATCGAGTCATATTTACACTCTGCAAATGTGTCTCTGTCATGCAGAAATAGCATTGACAGTGAAACAGGATTTTTAAACTCAATCCAAGTTTCTTTCATAGATATCTATATTTTAAATGTTGGAAAATAAAATGCATTGCCATAAGTCCTAACCCAACTCATCAGGAGAGAACCAGAGAGAAAGTACCCACCACACGTGCAAGGTTGGCATCTAGTGGCAACGAGAAAGCTACAGACTGGTGACCCTAAAGTAATGTCTCCAGGATCACTGTCTCCTTTCCCTATTTATAAATGGGAAACATCTGTTATATATTGACTTCAAACTCTTCTAAAGAACAAAATGATATACTGGGGGCCTTACTATTTCCTCCTACAAAATAATACTTTCATTAAAAAAAAAAAAGTAGCTGAAGTATATTAACTCCAAGATTGTTTGTATTTAGTGAAAATCTTGAACATTTATCATTCTTATTTAGATAATGGGAAGTAATAACATGCCTTCTTGGAAACTGAGGATTCAACATCATCCCATTCCATTAGTTAGAGCTCACGAAGATAAATTTTAGCATTTGCCAGTTGCACACTTCCCTGGCATATTTCATTAGATGTTGTCAAAGGCACAGAAAACTGCCAATCACATTAACAACTAACTTATTTTAAAAGCCATTCAACTGAATTTAATTATGATTAAGTATATTTGAACTGAAGGAACATTAAATACCCAAGTGGCAGTTTTTCTGAGTCTGTGGTGAAAAATAGCTCTGCTCAATAGGAAGAAACCTTTTGATGTATTCCAAAATATAAAATAAAATAAACCAATATTCATTTTTTTGATGTACAGTAAAAGATGTTTGGATTTTTCTTTGCAATAATAATAATAATAATAAAGTCTTAAAAGGTTAATAACATGACCCAGCCACAGGTCAGGAAGCTTACAGATAGTTTGTAGACATACTTCTAGACTATTACTGCAAAAAAAAAAAAAGAAAATGAAAAATCACTAATCCCATGCATGTTGCTGATTCCACCATTTCCTTCCCACCCCTGACACTGCAAGATAGCAGTCTAGCTTCATTCTTTTGCATGTGGCAGTTCAGTCTTCCTAACACCAGTTATTGAAGAGATTTTCTATGTTCCAGTGTATATTCTTGATCCTTTGTCACAGTTAAGTTGACCATTTGGTTTTCTAAATGGGGTCACTTTCTGGGATGCTGTCAACTCTGCGACTGCTCAGCTCCATACAGACCAGCAGCTGCTTCCCGCTTTGAAGAAACAGTGATGACCAGGACATTACTGAACCTAAATACCCAATTTCCTCCAATTAAGTTTGGGTTTGATCCTTCATTTTTTCTACATTCCGCCTTGCTCTCCAGAGTGTCTAGACCAATGTAGCTTCTCACTAGAGTGGGGAGGGATCCTTTTGCTCCACATGCTCACTGAAACTGGATCTTTCTGTATTTTTGAGAATATGGGCCATTCTCACTGGTATGACATGGGATCTCATTGTGATTTTTACTTGAATTTCCCTGATAGGTGATCATCATTTTTTCATGTGACTGTTGACCATCTGCATGTCTTCTTTGGAAAAGTGGCTACTTAAGTCTTCTACCCAATTTTTTTTTTATTGAGTTATTTTGTTGTTGTTATTTTGTATCCTTTGTGGGTCATATATATCAGTCCTTTGTAAGCATGATGTGCGTATATTTTCTGTCATATTCAGAGGAATAAAATAACTTACCTCTACAGAAACAAAAACAAGCATGACATCTGATTTCTTTCCAGACACCATGCAAGCAACAAGGAAGTAAAGTAATATAATTAAATGTTGAGACAAAGGAAACAACCCAGGTAGAATTCTGTGCTTCATGACATTATTCTTCAAAATTGAAAGAAAAAAAAACTTTCCAGATAAACATAAATTGAGGGAATTTGTTGTCAGGTAGATGTGCCTTACAAGAAATGTTGAAACCATTCTTTAGAGAAGAAAAATAATATAGGTCAGAAATTCAAATCTGTATGTAGAAGAGAAAATCAGTAAAAAAAAAAAAAAAAGGAAGGGAAAGTAAAACTTATTGTTAACTGATGGATAGTAAAAATGTATTCTACTAAGTGTGCTTATGTATAGGTCACACCGTGTATGTATACCTGCAGTTGTGATTGTATCTGCCTGTGAACTACTTCTGCCTAAGTCAATTGAATGACATCTGTGATCTGAGGCCAGGGAGAGAACTGTTAGGCTTCTTGTGCTGCTTCAAGGTGCCACCTGGGAACCAGTGTGAAGTTCTGCTGGGCACTAGCAAACCCTCCGCTCCCCGATACAGGACAATATTTTGCCAGCCACATAGAGTGGCTGTCTCATGAAATTGTAAGTGTATATATATATTCAATATCATTTCAGCCTTCTGGTAGGTGTTACAAGGAGAAAGAAGCCATGCAAACGTTGTAAGCATACTTTTAGAAATGGATTTGCTTGTAGAAAATTATTGCAAGAGGTATCTGTGGAAGGGCTTTTCCTCAAGATTCAGTGTTAAGCAAGGTAAAACAGAATATTGTCCTCAAGCGAGAAACCTTGAGAGAGCTGGTTTCCATTATTACCTCTGAGATCACAAAACTTGATTTTCTGGCTTTATATTCCATTGCTTTTTATTCCTCGATCTGTATTGGAATCTGTTCCTTGTTTAATCCCCCCCCCACACACACACCAAGGGTGGTGTCTCTCAAACAAAAATGTGTGGAGTAGGAAATCCATGGGTATTCATAGTAGACTCAGGGGCTGACCAGTTTCTGTATTCCATGTGCCTAATTAAAAAAAAAAAAAAAAGCTATAATCACAGCTACAAAAATTTCTTCATTTTCTAATAGGGGAAAGGTAGTTGATTCTTTTGAAGATCTGAGCACATAGTCCTTTTAAAAAGAGGACGAAATTAGTCTTAGAATACAAGAGAATTATGCAAAAGGCAATGTTACTTTTTAGTACTACAATAGAAAATCTTGAAATAAGGAAGTCCTTATCATGGGATTAGACCCCAGTAAGTTTTAGGGAAGAGGGGACTGCGAGGTAGGTGCGAGAGTTTTATACAGAAGTGTCCCCTTTCTCTAGAGAAAGCAAGGGCTTTAGAACACGGAATTTGAGAGGGAAATTGAGATTCATGTATCTTGAAGAGAGGTGAACATTCTCAGCTCCACTTCACAGACTGAAAGCCTATCGGTAATCTTCCATCTCAGAGCCAGAGCAAATCAACAATCAGAAATTCTGTTGAGCAAAGTGCATTTTTCAACATTGATTTATTTCTCCAATACATGGCGTAGATAACATGCTTCCAAAATCTGTTGTGCTTTTCTTTCTATGAAGAGGTGGGAATTGTAGCTGTGCCTTAAATAGTAGACACCTTTAGGATTTGCTTTGACCAGTAGCATGTGGTGGAAGTGATCATCTGGACTTGAAAAGCTAGATCTGAACATGTTTACAGCTGTGTCCATATCTTTAAACCATGACCATCATGTTGTGGATAAGACTGGGGTGACAGAACATGAGGAGAGGGAGACCATGTTTTTTCAGCTACACCAGCTATCCCAGTTGGACGGAGAGACACCCCGTCCAGGCAAGGTGACTGGCTGACTGTGTAGGTGATAACAGTAAGAGAACTCCCAGGTCAACTCCAAGATCATAAAGAATATCATAAAAAAAAAAAAATCTTCCCAACACAATTAGTTTTGAGATGGTGGAAAACTCTTTTCAAAATTTAATTAAAAGTGAATTCCTTAAAATAGGAGCCAGGTAGACGGGTACTCTGAAATGGTCTTTTGAAGATAAATGCAAATCCCATTGCTTGCAGGGCCCTAATGGGGTACGCATGAACACCATCCAAATGCAATTCGGAACAGGCTTTTGACAGAAAGGCATGGATTAAAAATGAAATGTACAATCACACCACACATACATATTCATATGCTTGTCACAACATAAATGTATATAGAGAGCTATTTCCTAACATATATAAATATAGGGTGTTTTGACAGATATGACAGATCTCTATACATTTATATCTATTGCTATCAGTATTTTTAAAACTAGTATGATGAATGCTTATTTGCTGCATTTCATTATTTCTCAGTCATGGTATAGCCAAAGAACAACTGCATCTCGTTTTTAAAATAAGCAAACCGTTTTGCTTTCCTGTTAACCTCTGACAGTGCAAAGTAAAATGATTCATTAAATACATACGCTATGATTATGCATGAGATGCTAACGAGATGTGTGATGTGCTAATTATTAAGAAAACGCACACTGGAACATCGCCAGGTGTCTCTCCAGTCCCCGCTTGTCACGCAGGTGCAGTTGCTCCCTCTGGAAGAACATAGGGGCGCCGCACCATCTCCCCACTGCACTGACAAAAGCTCCAGAGTAAAACTCAGAAATCCATTCTACACTCGATTTGCAAGATGTAGGAAAAAGGGTAAGACAATAAAGAGAAACGGTGTATTTAATGTGATAGGGAATTGTGTGCTTGTAACATGTTTAAGTGAAAAAAGTTGCTTCATTTTACATCCTGAGAGCAGTCAACAGGATTTGATGTTGGAAAAAAGACAAGGAAAAACTGCAAAAAAAGATCACAGAATAGAGGGGTCTCAAGCCTAGTAAATATTTTTTAAAATTGTTCTATTTTTCCACATTTTAGAGGTAATTTTCAAGACCAGCTTGTGAATTGAGAAAGCATGTAAAATGTTTCTTTGAAACTTTACATAAAACTAGGCATGGCTTTATTATTGACAGCAATGACAGAAACCCATAATTTTGCCCACGTGTGTACCAGGGACCTGGATAAAATCTTTCAGCTTATAGCTGTCTCAATCCTACGAGTTTTAGGGAAATAGTTTCTGTGTCATTCTAACCAGTCTGCCTACCTCCTCGGATCATTTTCAAGCTTCGAGCATCTTTCAGTCCTGAAGTGCTTATGTCACTCTCTCTCATTGCCTAGAATATTTGGATCACTTCCCATTCATCTTAGAATCAAGGTAAAACTCCTGAAAGTGTCCACTTAGCTTTGACAGCTCACAGATCTGGCTTCCTTGACTGTCTCCGTCTTGCCAGATATGAACCTGCTCCTTGGTTTGTTTTCACTTATTTCTCTTCACCGGAATATTCCCTGTCACTTTCTAATACTTTCTATCCTTCAGATCTCAACTAAACAAACTAATTTACTCAAATGAGCAAACCTAGATTTTCCTGACATCCCCTTACATATATGAAATTATATAGCCCATATAATTCATTTTTTAATGATAATAATTTGGGAAATTTAAAATGTATTCCTCTGATGACTTGATGTTTCTCTAGTACATTTACTAGAAACTTTGTAAAGCCAGAGCAATGCTTGCTTTTATTCATGGTCTCATCCCCAGTGGCTGGCAAAGTTTTGGGAAGCTGATAGAGAACAAATATTTGTTAAATGAAGGCACAGATGGTAAAAGAATGAGTTCATTCATAAAACTTTTTCACAACTGGCTGGTATGTGTATTTTTAACCCTCGTCTTTTTACAAAGTAGAATATAAGTAATGTCTATTTGAAACTTATTTCTAGTTGTTTTTTTGACCCTTGTAAAAATGAAGGATTTCTATAAAAATATAAGTTGAAAAAAGTCAGTGTGGCTCTTGGTAGACATATGGGTGGCAGAGACAGATTAAAACAAAAGAATGATGGGCCCTCCCTGGTGGCGCAGAGGGTTAAAGCACAGCCCTAAGAAGCTAAAGCCACTTCCACATGAGTTAGATCCTGCCTGCCCCAGAGGTGACCACATGGTGCGGCTGACCTCTCCTGACCCGCCTGCTGTTCTCCTCAGCAGTGTATTTCGTCAATCTGCCTGTTCTGCTCCGCACTCTGTATTTCTCAATGAAATCTGCTGTGACTACACTGGCCTAGAATTTTTATTTCCAAAGTGCTTGTGTTGGGCCTCCCCGGGAGTTAGGGGTTAAGTGTCAGTGCTATCACCTCTATTGCCTGAGTTCCCTCCCCCCCTCCCCCCCCACCCCGTCAGGGAGCTGACCCACATGGCACAGCAGACCTCTCCTGTCCTGCCTGTTGCTCCCCTCAGCAGTGTACTTCCCACTCTGCTCCCCGCTCTGTCTCTGGTGAATCCTCTCACCCTCTGCATCTCCGGCCTGTACCCCAGTTCTGTATGAATAAATAAATAAATCTTTAAAAAGAAAAAAAAAGAAGAAGAATGATCAATACATACTTTTTGGACATTTTTTCAATTCCATTTATTGAGGTAAAGTTGGTCTACATCTTTGTGCTACTCCTTAGTAGAGGTGTATAAAACAAAAGCTTGTGGGTTTTAATAAAAGATTTATTTATTTTTGCACAGAGGAACTTGGGTGTAGGCCAGAGATGTGGGGGTGAGAGGCTTCACCAGAGACAGAGTGGGGAGCGGAACAGGCAGATTGACTGAAGTACACTGCTGAGGGGAGCAGCGGGCAGGACAGGAGAGGTCTGCTGCGCCATGTGGGTCATCTCCCTGGCCAGGGATGGAACTCAGGCAATAGAGGTGATAGTGCTGACACTTAACCCCAACCCCCGGGGAGGCCCAACAAAAGCACTTTGGGAATAAAAATTCTAGGCCAGTGTAGTCATAGCAGATTGCATTGAGAAATACAGTATATTATTATATCCACGACTAACAATTCCCTCAGGATAATAATTGAGACCAAGGGGTAATTAACCAACCAACGCCCAAGGGAGGATGTGGTGTTCCTCCATTCCCTGCAACTTGGAATCTCAGAATATTAACTCCTGTCCCAGTCATGGCTGAGCTGACAAGCTCCTCTCGTCACTTTATTGATTGGATTCATCACTAACTGACGGTCTGCAGCCACCCAACAACCGTTGGCTAGTATTCCGCTGTCATTTCAGTAAACATCTGGCCCATTTAGAGCATGTATGTCTTCAGCAGAATATTTCATGGTCAGATCAGGGCGATGAAATTCTGGTTATTCTGTGAAAAATATCCACCAGTGGCTGGCAAATGACAGCAAAATGTAGAAGAAGGAAAGCCTTTCTGCCACCCAAGTCTTCTAGGCCTAATTTCCCCTTCATCTTTGCATTGGTTGGCCTTAGAAAGGTTGCCTTGATGCTTCCCCACTCAAAATCTAAAAGAGCTGAGAAACAACAAAGATGACTCGCTGTCAGTCCTCACCCAAGAGAAAATGGGTACCTAGGAAAAGTGAGGGTGAGGTGTAAAATGATAGAGTGTTTAAAACATGCATGTCAATGGAGATAATGTAATTATTTTAAAAAGAGAAAGCAATAGCAAGAGTCAGTTTTAGGAGAAACATATTTGTCAAAGTGATGATCTGAAGGCAATGTGACTGGCTTCCCAGGGAATATTCACTGAGCCTGAAAATGGGCAGTTATAACTAGACATGGTTCTGGGGGTGGGGGGTGGCATATTATTTGGAAACATAAATGTACACAGGATGGGAAGAGTCAAGATTTGGTAAAGCTCATTGCTGGCAGAATGCAAGCTGGATGGATCAGTAGCTGTTCAACGGTGATTCTTGATAATGTAAATTGTGAGATCTGAATATTGAATTGGTGCTGTTTTCTATAGCCCACATTGTCTTGGGCAACGATGAAACCTCTCTGTGCTCCCACTTCCTCATCTGTACAATGGAGATCACGGCAGAATAACAACACTGCTTACCTCATGGAGTTGTTTAAAGGACATGCTGGATAGCATTTGCAGAGCAGGCCTGCAGGCTCATCACAGGAGAACCTAAGCTCATCACACATGCCTGGTTTTTGCTGTCCCTACATGTGGTGAGGCGTACTGGACTCTGCAAAGGTCCTTCTGTGTCCCCGGGGAGTGAGTGACTATGGAACTCAGTTTTCAGATAATGATTTGATAGGAATCCGTGGTTAAACATCTGTTTCTCTTGAGGATGGTACCAAAAGTTCTCTCCCTGGGATTCCTGGCTGGGTAAATAACTCTGACTAAAGGGAGGGAAGGGATAAAGATGAGTGTTCATTTGTTAAGAAGGGAAGGTTGAGAAGTGAAGTCCAAGAAGAATTAGCACATGTCCGAGGGACTGGGCCTGTATAGGAATCCGGTGAGGCTGGAACACACACATGTGAAGTAAAAGAGATCAGCCTGAGGAGGTCTGTTCTAAGTTTGTACAAAAGCAGTGGGACCCTTACGGAAGCCTGATTCAAGTAGCTAAGTTATGGGAACAAGCTGGGTATCAGACAGACAGAAACATGATGTATCACTTTAGATAAATTTATTATTGAAATAATACATAAGAAAATCCTGCTGTTTGTGACAGCTGGTATGGTGAGCTTCTATCAAATGATGAACTGCAAAGCATTGCATACCAGAAGCAAATCGAGAAATCCAAAGACTGTACAATCTTACTTACACGTAGAATCTAAAAATGTCAACTCAGAGAAGCTGGAGTGGACTGGTCGTTGCAAGGGCTGGTTGGGTGAAGAGGAGGAGCTGTATGGGTCAAAAGATACAAGTTTCCACATATGAGTGGAAGGTCAGTGTCTAATGTACAGCCTGGTGAATACAGCTGAGAACAGCGTCACTTACTTATAGTAGGTAAGAGTGGATCGAAACATAAATACACCCCAGTAAGTTACTGTGTGAGGGGATGGTTGTATACGCTAGCCTTGTCTCAAATCATGTTGTGTGCCTTGAACTTCCACAGTATGATGTCAAATATATCAGTTAATCTGGGGAAGAAGAAAAAAAATGCTGGCAGGGTTTACTAGGACACAAATTGCTGTGGCAGCCTCAGAGATTCTGATTTCATAAATTGAATTTTACGGGATTGGTTTTATAGATCCTTAATAGACGGTGATGCTCCTGGTCCCGATAAAACACTTTGAAAACCATTGTGCTTGGGCAGTGTTTGCCTTTTATCCTGTGAGCATATAGATGACAGGTGTTCATTTTAGTCATGTTCTCCAACAGTAGGTAGGTGATTTCTAATCCCTCTTTAACCATAGCTTCAAGATTTTGCAAACTGCTTTCCTATGACTGCAAAGTTCACTTCCATCCAGGATAAATTTAGCTAGTTCCATGAAATATTCTTAGAGCCCATGGTTATCAGAACACTGACTGTCCTGCGAATGCCCTAGTTTGCTCTAAAATAGAACTAAATTTAGTGTCAAAAATGTCACCTGATGTTTTGCATGTGGTGTGGCCAGGAAAGTGGTAGGGAGCTCAGGGCTGCCTTTAGACAGACCATAAGCTCTTACCGATGTTGCCTAAATGTGGACTATCTGATTGAGCAAGAACAAACTACTGTTTAGCATTGTGTTTGTTCCAGCCAAAGCCCTGAGGATTTCCTTCTACAGGAGAGTGTGTGATGATAATTAGGAGGTGAAAAAGTACCCTTTATTTTTATAATAACAACTGCTTTCGTTTACTTCTTTATTTCCATCTTCAAAGACATGATCGGCTGAGAGAAGGTGCTCAAGAAATATTTCCTAGGTGAATTAATGAATGTAGGTCTTGCCTGCCAATTTCAGCTGGTGATTTAAGCAGTATATTAACATTAGGGTTGTTTTTTTCTCCTTGACTGAGAGTTGCTGAAAGGAATGACTGACTTGGTTGAAAACCTCACTCTCTCCTTGCATCCTCTTCAGCTTCCCACTCACACAGATACTTAATATATGACACATAAAGATTAGTCTTTATGCTTCTTAGGTGATAACTTGCATAATTTGATAGCAGTTTCAAGCATGCTATTAAAACATGTTGAAGATTTAGGTCAAGGGTCTAATTTGACTATGTTTGTCCTTGGTCCTGATTCTAATGTAGCTCCAAAGTAAAGTGATGATGATGATGTGAAAGTATAGGGACCATCTTGTTCTGTGTTGGTCTATTGTAGGCACAGTTTACCTTTTCATTTCTCATATGACTTTGTGCAGAAGGTATTTCTAGTTCCATCATGTCCCTAAGAAAACTGAGGCTGAGAGAGGTTGTGTGGATTATTCACAGCTGTCAGGTTATGAGGTAGAGGATTTGGTTGGGAAGAATGTGTAGGTTAAGAGTGCATGTCTGTCACCGATGATGTCACTAGAATGAATAGCTCATTCATCTGACAGATTATAAATGGCTACAAAAATAAGCAGCTGAAAATGAAAATTGTAATAAATACATGTGTCTGTACCTTTATTAGAAATACTCTGAATAGAGACAGTCACTAACGTTGGGGGAACCATATTCGTTAAAATTTATTACAGGCTTAGTATTCTACTTATCTTCTTTTTCTTAGTCTCCGAGAATTTTTTTTTTCCAGGTAGGCAATTGCAGAGACCCACCCATAAAAGAATTAGTTGTAAATGAAATAAAAGGCAAAAGTGAAAGTAGAAGAGGTAGGTGGGATAATGGCCAATTAGAAATCTTGGAAATTAGTAGGTACTATGAGCAGCATATATAATTACATGTGTAACTGATTATTTGTGTGTGTGTGTGTGTTTGTGTGTAATGAGTAGTAACTCAATAGTTACTGAGAAAATTGGTGATTTCAAAGAAAGTAGTAATCATCCAGAATTCAACTCAAAGACAACAAAACAATTAAAATAAAAAGTAGATGAGAAGGTTGGAGCAATGGAAGACAGACAAAAATTGTGTATCTATCTAGCAGGTGTTTCAGAAAGAGAACATGGAGAGAAAGGTCTAGAAGCAATGGTAAAGAGATAGAAGTTTGTGCTTCATCATTTGAAGGCAGGAATCGATCCTGTCAGAATCCAGCTCAGGCTACTGCAAGATGGGCCCAAGGAGCATGGTATTTCCAGCTAGAGAAGCAGTCAGTGATGGGGTCATAACCTAAACCTCTCTTTCCCCTAAAAGCAGTGTTCTCTCATTACTCCTCTAAAAGCAGGCCATACAACTCCATGTAAAAGGTGCCCTCTCTGCACAGAGATGGAGAGACAGCCCCATCAGAGACAGGGTACAGAAGTCATAGAAATGAACTACTTTGTTTCCTAAATTAGTTGTTCAACCCAAAACTTTTGAGAGTTTTCTTTGCCTTATCTGGTCTTCCCAGACTTCCTGGTTCTTTGTCTCCAAGCTGTAGCAACCACTGGCTGGTTATGTCATTCCCTGTGTTCCATAGATTATGTTCTCCAAGTGCAGGGGATTAATCTGCCTTTTCCCTTTTTAATCTCTCATGTCAGTTTGCCATGAGGTTAGCCAGTGGTCGTGAAGGAGAGGTCCACCCAGATGTCCCCTGAAGTCCTTTGCTCAAACAGGTTGCTAAACCCAGTCCAACAGTAATAAGAATGTACCTGAGCCAAGACTCATTTAAGTGAGACTAGATGTTAGGGGGCAAATTACTAAAATCTACGGTAAGTGAGGGACAGTGACTGTTGAGTCAAGTGTACCAAGTAGATTTGTCAAGAGGAAGAGATGCTAAGGAAGGTGACGTGTTCAGGGCTGGAGAAAATACATTTAAAGGCTAGTTTATTTTGCCCTTAATTCTGAAAGCTACAAGAATTTTCAGAGTTAAGTAAAAGAAATCACTAGAGAAACCCTCCCTAACAAGTACTAAATTGTGTATTTGGGAACACAAGGGACTTGAAAAGGAGATCAGATAAGTCCAAGAAAATGCCTGACAGAGTGCACTAATATGCCTTTTATATTTTAAAGTAGATTAAAATTCTAGATAACAGTAACAAGTTAGATTTCTAGAGTGAAAATACAATGAAACATAGATCTTGCTATGTCAAGTTTACTAAATGGTTAGGTATGTTGGATTTATAAATGAGTGTACTGTTAAAGTGTAAGTTATTTTGGAAAGAATCAAAATTCAGACGGTACTCTTAGGAACTACAGATGGAAATGGAAAACATTGAAACTTTAAATCAATAAAAGACATAGGAGGGAACTACATAAAGTCAAACAAATGATATACAGATACTTTTAATCCAAAAATGCAAGGAAATTTGAACGCAATCGAATATTGTCGCTAACTAGAGCGTTGGACTTTTAGATTTGGTTTTTGACATATCAAACCATTGGGTTGTCAGGAAAGTCATGCTGTATTTTTCATTTTTCAAGTAAAAAAGTGTCAAGACTTTTCTGATAACCCAATATGTTGTGTTTACAAAAGACACAGCACTTTACATTATACAGGCAGATTAAAATAAAGAGATAGAACGAAATATCTGTGCGAACACTAAACAGTTGTACCTACTGTGGCAACATTGCTATCGTAATTGAATTTTAGGAAAAGCATTTATCGATCAGTAAAAGAACACTATGTTCACAACAGTAAATGTATATCATTCAAAGTTTTATTAATAAAATAGAAATTCTATTACATAGTAGAAATGAATAAAACATTATGTAGATAATGGACATAATGCTGCGCACAGCATTAGCCAAAGTCTAAAGTATTTAAAATACAAGGTGTCTGAGAATAAAAGGGTCACCTGGCAGACAGCGATTCCTGTACAGGTTTAATGAGATTCTAAAATGCACCCATATAATCTTACCCTCCCCCACAAAACACAAGTCATATAAAGCAGAAAGATAAAATAATGCACTATCTTAAGCGTCCACATCACGTGCACAGGCGTATGAGAGAGAGTGTGAGCGTGTGTGAGGCAGAGGTAGAGAGGGATTTGCCATTTGCGTCGTCAGTGTGGTCTCACCTGAGACTAGGACACCAGCCCATAATTAGCAATCCAGGCCACTAAGCAGAGGAGTGAGGAAATCAATATGCGAAACTCCTTTCTTTAGAGGTTTCAGCTCTCAGAGGCAATGACTTGAGCTCTGCGAGCTTGTTCAGCCTTTGCTAACCCTCCTTCTGCTCTGATTATTCTCAGCAGCCCGCTGCCATCAGTCTCCCTCCTCACAGGGTCACCCGCACACTCACACACACCCAGTTTGCATCTGTCAGGCTCTGCCAGAAAAAGTCTGAATTCATGCAAATGTCACTTCTCAGCCACTGAAGCCCAGAGCTGGGCTTTCACTCAACAGATGGGCCACGCGCAAACAGTCCACCAGCGGCCCCGCCCAGTCTCGCCTGCTCGGCCACTATCCTTGCCTCAGAGCCCTTTCCACAGGGTTTCACTTTATGGTGACACCTCATCGCTCACCTGGTCAATTCACTGAACAGTGGCAGCCTGTTTAAAATGATCAGCAGAGAGGCAGAGTAGAATGGTAGAAAAGCTCAGACCTTGGTGTCAAATGTGGCTCTAAATCTCCGATCTTCTGCTTGACAGCTGGTTTTGGGGCCACTGCTTACCTTGAGGCGTGTGGAGCCAGAGCAATGCTGCCTGCCAGCATCCAGCCGCCCTCACTTAGGTACTTACTTTCTCTTATGTTGCTGCTTGTCAGTGTTGAGCACAGTGGACCCTCTGCTTCCCAAACCCCCACCCCTGAGTGAACCCCTGTATTCTTCAGGTTCTCCTCTTCAGTGCGCCTGCATGACAGGTCCCTCTCGCCGATGGCATTGCGCGTCCGTGCTTATCTTATTCAAATCTGTCTAAGTATATACAGCTATGTGTATAGGGGTCAGGCTTATGTTGTGTTGGTAGCGTGAATGTGTTCTCAATAGAGCCCCCGCCGTGGCCGCCTGCGCTGAAGGAGAGCCCACGCCCTGTTGATGCTGCTCTGGTGTTAGCCTGTACCCCACTTCTCCGCTCCCAGAAGCCCCTGCGCGAGACCGCCTTATCGCCAGCCCCTTCCGCCCAGAGTCCCTGGGTTCTGCTTTCTGAGTACACTGAGGGCTTGGAGCCGCGGGGATCTGATATTGCTTTCGCTAGGGCTGGATCTGGGGCTTCTGGCTAGACGGGCTTAGTTAGGGGTGAGGGCAGCAGCGAGGCGATGACAGAGCGTCTTGCATCCCGAGCTCCCACTTTGACACTGCTTCTCTGCCTCGGTTTCCTCTGCTGTGAAGTCCCCCTTTTCCGACTCTTTCCACGCACTGAAGCCCAGCACCGCCGACATTCGCGGCGTGGGGTTCAGCATCGCCAACCTGAGGCATGGCAGTGTCAGTTACTGGAAATTCTTCTGCCTGGCGGCTGTTGTATCGTCAGTCACGTGTTTATAGGGGTGTGGAGTCGCGGCTGTCTATTTGCCGTCGCCTGGCCCGCTGTGGCTACCGTGGCCAGCTATCTAATGGCAGGGACTGGGCAGGGAAGGGGCCTAGTGCTAAATTCCACCCCCACCCCAAGTCACGGCACCTCAAGACTGTGAGGATGGTGCTCCATTGCACACGGACACCCCTCGCGTCATGTGTCCCCCTCCAGACAGGGTTCTCGCCCCTTGCCTCTCAATTCCCAGGTCTGATAATGTATCATCTCGACATCAACCCATAGCAGCGTGGATCAGGCGCGGATTGCACTCCTGTGCTCCGTAACCTGCAGATCCAACGGGGAGCACAGAAGATTCAATCCTGCTCCCCAACATCACGGCCTCACCAGGGTTACACTTTGTTTGCTTGTGTGTGTGGTGATTTATACTGATGGTCACCCGGGACGCTGCTGGCCCCGAATGACTGTGTCCACCTCAAGTCGCGGGTTTTAAACCTGTCTTCTGGGGTAGAAGGTGAGCTAGGCAGAGGGGGGGAGGGATGGGACACCTTCCCTAGCCGCTGTCACTGTGGGGACTGCCACTGCATGCCAGCGGGCCAGGAGGAGCACAGTGAGTATGTGCATCCCCTCCCCTGTCTCCTCCCTCTCCCCTCCCAGGTCCTTCCCCTCTCTCCCCCCTCACCTGCCCTGACTCTTCCTTCCCACTCACCCTCCCTCCATCTTCCCACACCCTCATTCTACTCCTCACCCAGGTTCTTCCTTTCTCCCTACCTTTTCCTCCTCCCTTCTGGCTCCCATCTTGCCTCCCTGCTCTCTACTCCTCCTCCTCTCCCACCTCCTTCAAGGCCCTGCTCCATTACCCCTCCACTCCCTCTCCCATTCCTCTCCTCAGACCTCTCCACCCATCTCCTCCCTCTCCTCGCCCCCCCACCCTACTCTGTCCTCAGCCTTCTTCCCTGCCTACTTTCCCTCCCATCTTCTCTTCCCTCTCCTCCCCTCCCCTCCATCTTTACCCCCCCTTCTTCCACCCTCCCTTACGTCTCCCCCTAACCCACCCCTCTCCCATTCCCTCACCCTCCCAACCTCCTCACTACTCTACTACCATCCTCCACCCCTGCCTCCCTCCTTTTCACTCTCTTTTCTTCCCTCCCTGTTCCCGCTTCCATCTTTCCTCCTCTGCCTCTGTTCCCATATTTCTCCCCTCTCCCCCATCCCTGCCCCTTTTCCCTTGTCACTCTCCTCCCTTCCTCTGTACCCTCCACCATCATCTTCCCAGCTTTCTCTGTCTCCTACTTTCTTCTCTCTGCTCCCTTCCATCTTCCATGCCTCCTCCTGTTCCTCTCCCCCCCATCTTCCTGCTCCAGTCCCTACCCTCCCTCCCCCCCATCCCATCTTCCATGCCCCCACTTCTCTCTCTCCCTGCCACTCCTCCTCTTTCCTCCAGCCTCCCTCCCTACGCTCTCCCTCTCCTACCATCCTCTTCCCTGTCCCCATCCCATCTTCCCTCAGCCTACTCCCAGTCCTTCCTTCCTCTGTTGTCTCCTCACCCCCTTCCACCCTCCTCTCTTCTCCCTACTTTCATTCCCTTCCACAACTTCCCTCCTTACACACTTCCCCATCTTCCCTGTCACCAGTTCTCCTTCATCCATCTCCTCCCTTCAGTCTTCCTTCCACCCTCCCTCCACATTCCCAGCCCTCCTACTCTTCCCTCCAGAACCCACTCTCCCTCCCATCTTCCCTGCCTTCTCCCAACCTCCCCCACTCCCTCTTCTACCATCTACCCATCCCAGGTTCCTCCCTCAGCCCCCTCTGCTCTCAGTCTCATCTTACTCTCCAGTCATCCTACTTCCCTTCCAAGGTTCCTCTTTTCTCCTCTCCCCTATTCTCCCTCTCCACCCCACTCTGCTGTTTTCCCCTTCCCCCTCTTTCCCATCCTATTAATACTCCCTGTAATCCCTTCTACAGCCTCTCTCCTTCCCCTACCATCTGCCTATCTCATCCTCCTCCACTTCCCACTTCTAACCCTCCCTTCCACCTTTTTCCCTTGTCCTGACTCTCCCACCACCTTCCCCTCCCCCTCTGATCTTCTTTGCCACACTCCTGCCTTCACTCCCCATCTACTACCCCCTCCTCCAGTCTCTGCACCCCCCTTCCTTCTCGAACTCCTGTCCCAGTTCCCTCCTCTAACTCCCTTCCTCCCCTGCTCTCCCAATTTCCTTTGCCCTCTCTGATCCTCTCCTCTACTTTCTTCTCTCCTCTCTTCACTTCCCTGTACCTCTGCCTTCCCCCATCCCTCCTCCCTCCTCTCCTTGATGCCTCCCTTTGCCCTCTCTCCCATCTTCCCTTATCCTACTCTTCTCTCCCCCATTTTGTCTTTTCCCTCCTCCCTATCCCACCTCTCCTCTCTCCCCCTCCCCCAAACCTTCCCACACTTCTTCCTAAAGTCTTTCCTCCTATGTCCCCAATCACCCTTCTCCACCTTTCTCCTCTGTTCTCCCTCCCTCTCAGGTTCTTCCTTTCATTCCTAGTCCCTACTTTCCCACAATTTTGCCCATTCCTCACCTCCTCACCCATAATCCCTTCTTTCTTCATACACTCCCAACTCCCTTCATACTCTCCTACCCTCTCCTCCCTCCATCTTCCCTCTTCTCTCCCCTTCTCCTACTTCTCACTTCCCTTCCTCTTCCCACACCTCCCGTCCATTCTCCCTCTCCACCTCTCACTCCTCCTCTCCCCCTTGAACTTTATTCCTCCTCACATCTGCCCTCCCTTCCCTCTCCAGGCCCTACTCTTCTCTCACCTTCCCAATCCCTCACAGGTCAGGTCTGACTCCTCCACCTCCTTCCTACTCTCCCTCCCCACCATGCTCCACTCCTGCCTTCTCTCCTCCCTCCTCACACTCCCTCTCCATGTCCCATCTTTCCTCCTACCTTATCCTCTCTACTCCCCCCACCCCCGCACCACCTTTCCTTTTTTCCTACCCTCTTCTTCCCTACTCTCCCTTATCCTCTCCATTCTTATCATCTTCCCACCCCTTCTCCTGTTACCTTCCCAAGTTCCTCCCTCCCCTTCCTGTCCCTACTCACCCTCTTCCCTCTCATACTTCCATCTTTCCACCTACCCTCCCTCATCCCATTTTCTTCACCCCAACTCTCTCTTCTTCCCTACCCCACTTATCCCTATCTATTCTCCCACCTATCTCCCTCTCCTCTTTACTCATCCCTACAAATTCTAACTCTGTTCTCCCCTTCCCCATTCCTTTCACCCTCCACCGCTCCCATTCTCCCCCAACCTTCTCACCTTCCATCTTTATTCCTCCCATTTGCTCTCTCTCCTACCATCATCCCACCCCACCTCCCTCCCTTCCCTCTTCACCTTCCTACTCCCCCTCTCCTACAGTCTTCCCATTCTCTCCTCCATTGCCCCTCCCATTTCCTTCCTCTCTCATCCCTACTCTTACTGCTTATACTTTACTAACCCATTTTCTCTGCCCCCACTTCTCCCTCCTCCCTCTCCTCCCTGCCATCTTTACCCCCTCTCTCCCACCATTCCTCCTACTCCCCTCCCAATTCTTCCGTTCACTGTTTCTTCTCTCCTCTTCCCTGCTAGCTACTCTAAATCTGCTCCTGTCTTCCTCCCCACTCTCCCATCCATACTTTCCCCCTTTCCTCACCTCCTCTCCTTTTCTACACCTCCACAATCCTTCATCATCTGCCCATCTCTTCCTCCTTTCTGACCACCTCACTAGGCTTCTTTCCTCTCACCCCTTCTCCCTCTCCCCACACCTCCCCTCATCAGTACCTACTCTCACTCTCCTACCATCTTCCTCCCCTCTATACTCCTGCCTTCCCACTTCTACCTCCTTTCCCTCTCCCCTTCCACCCTCTTCCCCCTCAAGTCCATATTCTCCGCTCCCTTTCTTCCCTACCCCACTCCGGCCTTCCCTCTCCCTCACTACTCTTTTCCCTCTCTACTTATCCTTTCCTCCTCTCCTTCCTACAACCACTACTTCTCTGAACTTCCCCTACTCTGCTCCTCCACCCTCATCTCACTCTCCCTTCCTGCCAGGACCTACTCTCCTACCAACAACCATCCCCTCCTCCTTCTCCCCTCCCAGATTCTTAGCCCTCTTTTATCACTTTACTCCTTTTACTGCCATAGTTTCAGCCTCCCTCACCCTCTCTCTTTCCCTTCCCTCCTACCCTCACTCACCCTCTCCTACCATCTTGCCCTCCACACTCCGCCTTCTCTCCCCCTCCCTTCAACTGCCTTCCTTCACTGTTCTCCCAACTTCCCTTCATTCTCTCTACCGTAGCTCTGCCCTCTCACTCCTGCACCTCCTATCTTTCTCCCCATTCCTTTACCATCATCCCATTTTCTTCATCTCTCCTACCTCCTCTGCCAATCTTGTTTCCCCCCTCCTCCCCCTATTCACTCTTGCCTCTCTCTCTCCTGTCCCTACTCCTGTCCCTCCTGTTGTCTCTGAACCCCTATCCCTTGTCTTCCCATCTCCCCCTTCTCCTCAAACCTCCCCACACTTCTTCAATTATTCCCTCCTACCTCTCCAATCACCCCTCTGCCTCCCACCTCCTCCCTTCACCCTCTACCCCAGCTTCCATCTTTCCTGCCTCCTACTGACTCCTCCTCCCATCCCTACTTTCCCTCAGATCATGCCCATTCCTCTCATCATTACTACTCCCCCATAATCCCTCCTCATAATACCTTCTCCTTCACCTGCCATCTGACCATCTCTTTCCCACTCCTCCCCTACTCTTCCCCCACCCTCATTTTATGTCCCTCCCTTCTCTTCTCCCCTCTATATCTCACTATGCTCCTTGATTCTTCCCACTTTCCCTTCCCCATCTCCCACAGTTCCTCCTCTTCTGCCTCCCCCTTGTCTCCCCTTCCATCATCCCAGCTTCTCTTCCCTCTCTGCTCCCCTCTTCTCTCCCTCCAGTCTGTACTCACTCTCCCTTGCTTCCCTCCCAGGTTCCTCTCCTTTCACACTCCTCCCTCCCCACCACTTCTATATTCCTTTCAGCCACCTTCCCAAATCCCTCACCAGTCAGGTCTGACTCCTACTCTCCCTTGGCCCATTCTACACTCCTGATTTTCCCTACTAACTCTCCCCCTTCCATTTTCTATGCCCCCACTCCTGCCTTCTCTCCTCCTCCCTTCTGACAGCCTCCTCCTCCAGTAACTACACTCCCTCTGCCTTGTCCCACCTCTGTTCCTAACTCCCTTCCATTTCTGCTCTCCCAACTTTCCTTCACACTCTACCCACCTTCATCCTCCTCTTCCCTGCTCTCCCTCCTCCCATCATCCCAACCTCATCTTACCTCCCCTTCCTCCCACAAACCCTGCCCTTCCCCACCCACCTACTCTTCCCTCTTTTCTCCCTTATCCCACCTCCTGTCACTCCAGAACCTACACTCCCTCTCATCTTCACCCATTCCTACTCAGTGTTTCACTCTTCGGTTCTCCCATGCTACTCCTCTCCTTTCCTTCCTCCTACTCTCCACTTCTTCTCCTCACACCTCCCTTTCATTCTCCCTTTCCACCTCTCACTCATCTTCTCCCCCTTGTTCTTTACTCCCCCCCCCATCTGCCTTCTCTTCCCATTCCCTCTCCTACCAACTCTCAGATTCTTCCCCTCACCCTCTCACTTCCCTACCATCTTCCCATCTCGCCTCACCCCCTTCCCACACTCTCATCTTACTCTGCTCCCAGGCCCCTCTCTTCTCTCACTCTCCCCTTTCTTCCTCCACTCTCCTAAATCTTTTTCCCTCCTTGTACTCTTCCCTTCCCCTCTCCTCACACCTACCCTCCTTTTTCCTTCACACTCTCTGCCCCTACTACCTCCTCTGTTGTTACCTGACCCCCTCCCCTAATCCTTACTCTCCCTCCTTATACTCTTCCTACCATCTTTATCCCCCCTCCACCCTCCTTCCACTTCGCCTTCTCTCTCTCCCTTTTCCCTCACCATCTTCCCCCACCCCCTTGATCTCTACTGCTCCCTACTGTCCTCTCCTACTCCCTCCTTTCTTCCATACCTCACTATGCTCCCGGTTGTCTCCTCATATCTTCCTCTCTCTTCTCCCATCTTCGTGTCTTTCCCCCTCTCTTTCTTACCACTTCCTCCCTACTCACCCTGCCATGCCCCCACTCCCTGTTCCTCCTCCCTCCTTTTTCTCTTCTTCCACTCCCAGATTCCTGCCATCTCACCCCCCCCACCCCAGGTTAGGTTTTCCCTTTTTCCCTCCCAACTATCCCACTTGTCATCCCTCTTCATCTTCCATGACCCCATGCCTGCCTTCTCCCTTCCTAGTCTAGCTCCCATCATCCCCCACCTCTCTCTTGCTTTCTCTCCCTACTCACCCTTTATCCCATCTTTCTTCTTCCAACCCTCACCTTACATCCTGTCTCCCTTTCCTATTCAGGTTCTAGAGGAAGAAAGGTATTGTTCACTTCTCAGTGCACATGAAAAACTCCAGACAAACATGGAAATATAAATCATTTTCAATCCATGTTTGGAACATAAATTTGCCCCGATTTTAACATGCTGTGATTCAGAGGCCATTGTGACTCTTGACTGACAGCCACCAATTGCTTACTTGTCATTAAGCACTGAGGTCAGCTGCCAAGGTGGCTGACTGGCACAGCTCTCCAGGTCTCCCGTCCCTCCACTTCTCTGGGGTATCAGGAGTTTCTTATCTGAGGGCGGCATCCCATTAAAGAAAACCGGCATTAGTGATCAAGCTGGACCATTAAAAATAGCTTTCAATTGGAAAAATATCAACAAATGTCTCTGAGAAGAGAAGCACAGTCATATTAGAGGGTGATAAAGAGAACTTAGCTGACCTTCATCCAGAGATTCCTGCTGTGAGCAAATCAACTTATTGGCAGCGAGAAGCAAATCTCGCTTCTACAATATTAATAGTTGTGTGAAATAAAATTGGAGTGAAACCATGAACACAGATAATCCAGGCTACTGAATTCATGCCAGCAAGGGGTAAGAATGCAGATCGTTGATTTCTCCAAATCTCTTACACATATAACACTACTAGGGCTTAATTTAGATGGTGAGAAAATTACCAATAAACTGCTTCTAGAAACCAGGGGAAAAAATGTAGGACATTTTAAATGGAAATATTAGCTGTATGGGCATTCCTCTTGGCTCACAAGAGAGTGGTTTCCTGGCTTTCTAATGAAACTCAAAGTACATGAAAAATCGTACACTTCGGCAATCATGTTAAATATTAATATTTCTGTTAAAGTGACTTAAGAATTTCCAAATGTTGAATCTGCACACTGCTGGAATGTGCAGTGTATAAAAGACCTTCCTTCTTAACGCATACAAGAACTGGGATGTGGGCCAGAGGTGTTGGGGGGCGGGCATTGAGAGGACTCACCAGAAAATGATGGGGAGCAGAACAGACAGATCTACTGATATCCACTTCGAGGAGACAGGAGAGGTCTTCTGTGCCATGTGGGTCAGGTCCCTGGCTGCAATCAAACTCCTGTTGCATTTTAACCTGCTGCCTCTTCCAGGTACAGTTATCCTGCATGTTTATCACTGTAGTCTTTGGAAATAAATCAGAAAATGTATGAATTAGCCAGTTGGTATGTTTTACGTTGTAGCAGTCAACCACCTTATTTGTCCCGAGAAGTAAAAATTTTAAAGACTATATAGCATCTCTTTTATAACCATTGTTTTTTGTTTTTTTCAAATACTCCCAAAATCTTTCATGGCATCTTAAGTACAATCTGCATATACTGTAATAGATAGATAGATACTGATACATATATATTGATATACATGTATAATAACTATTATCTTAAAGAAAAAACTAACAGTACATTGCATTAGGTATATGTATTGATACATTTTTCGATTAGTTAACCCTAGCATACTTTAGGAAAAAAAAAAAATGAAGCTACTGGCAAGTTCTGTCTGCTGAACATTTTCCTTCTTCTCTAGGGATCACTTCAATTTGACATATTTAGAAAGTGTTACCCCTATGACAGTACCACAACATGAGCAATTTTATTGAAATAGAATGCAAAGAACAAAAATATTCAATAATTATTTTATTGATGTGAAGGGGATGAATTATTCATGGGTTCAAAGTATCTGTGAATAATTCTAATTACCTGCTTTGAAAAGATATGAGACCCACCGAAAGTACATTAACAATTTTGATTGAACACCTGCTATCCAGTCGTATACCTCAGACATCAGAATCGAAACCTGCTCTGTGAGCGTGTTTCTGATTTACTTGGTGATCATTATATACTGTGTTTTGTTGGCCTCTGATATAATGCTTTGATAGCTGTAAAAATACATCATTCAAGGTGATAAAGCCAAATTATTCCTCACTCAAGTGCATTATGCATTTTCTAACAATCTCTATTCATTTGCTGGCACGAAACACATTTTGAAACATTATTAATGCTTGAGATAGGGACTCACTAATATACCTTTGCACTCTCTTCACTTACCAGCGGATTAAGCACAGTTTCAGATGAGACACTATAGCCAACCAGCTGTTACCATCCAACTGTTCTGACTCGCAGCTGTGGGCAGACTGCTGTTATACCCAGGAGTCAGTTACCATAGTGTTTGCCAACCTATTTCACCCAAGACTGTTGAATGTCAAATTCAACACAGGGAACAGCCAACATCTTCCTCAGGCCAGACTTCTGGGAATCCTATTACTGGCTTCTTCTTTTTTTTTTTTTTTTAATTTCCCTATGTTCTTCCTACCTCTGTGCTACTCACTTTTACTTCATTGGCATTTTCACTGAAATTACAGCCAGCCTTACACTTCATCTTTCTCATTGCCTTTCTATTCATGGTGCTAAATTAGGTACATCTTATATTTTTCATACCAACTTTTGCTTTTTCATGGTCACATCGTATAGCACTGACCAGAGAAAGGTGTCTGTGTGATTTACAAAGCTGAGAATTGCTTCGTGGATCTGGTTTTGTTGTGCGTCTCTGCCTTTCTCTTCAACACTGTTTTCTCCCACATTCTCATTCCACATCCAACCCAGATATCTTCTAGCCCTTACCTGTATTACTTTGATTCAGTGACCAACTGCTCACAGTCTACAGGCCTTTTTCATCAGTGCTTGACTTAGACAAGTGTTCCCTAAGTCAGTGTCACCCTCTGTGTGCCTGCCCAGTCTCCAGTGACGCCCACTTACATGGTTTAGTTCTCTATGCTGTAATAGACCTGCTGGTCTTTACCTCATACCCACCACAGATAACCACTTTGTACCACAGATACCACTGTGACACGAGGCATAGCCGCTAACCCGGAATGTGCATTAAGTGGTCCTCGGTAAGGTTTACATCTAAATGTAAACCTGTGAGGGAAAAAGGATGACCAAAGGGCAGCTTGTCTGTGCACTTGGATGACAGCAAGAAATTCAGTAAAACGAATGTTGTGCCAAATTCAGATCAGCCTAGGTTTTGATAAAAGAAACACCACTTTCCCACCCTATGTTCATGGTTCTTCAATTTTCTCATAAATTACTTTGTCCATTTTTTTTAAACATAAACCAATCCTTGAAAAGAAACCTTGCTGTGATTTTTCACATGGTGATATGTCAGAAACATAGTGAGACTTATTGTGCAGAATTCTAGAAAGATTCTAATTTGCTAAGATTCTGAAAAGAAGGATTCATTGTTTCTCTTAGGATAAACCCATGAATGCATCTTGCTCATAATTGGTCCAAAATATAAAACTAAAGAAGGACCTAGGATTCTAGGAGTAGGGAAATCATTGGTATTTCTGGCGCCCTTCCAAAGTTTAGTCTGAGATGAAAGGAGACCTTGAAGGAGTAAGTCCAGAAATTTTTTACTACATCTGTGGCGTAAGAGGCAAAGATTATGCTGCACTTGCTCTTTGGTGGGGAAAAAAAAAAAAACAAACAATGCTCCAGGACTTCTACCCAGTAATTCACTAACAGCGTTTCAATATCGAAAGTCTAGCCTTATCATAGGTAAACATAAAATATTCAGAAACACCAATTATCTCAAAATACCTTCCAGCCTATTTGTTGATTATATCCCATATTAATGTGTACACTTTTATAATTGGATTAAGTAGTTGGCAAGTTTTGAGGAGCTAGTGCTTTGTATTAGGAAGTAGGTGTCTGGTTATACACTAATTTCATGGATACCACCATGCAGGTCCATGAGGGTGGACATACTGAACTAAAATAGGCCTAAATTATTACTTGCTTGGCAAAATAAAAGTCAAGTTTAATTGTAGTCTGTCATGGTAAGCTGATGAGAATATTGGGCTTCTCTCAAAATTACTGAAATATAAGGAAGCCTCTGCTCCAGGCATGGGTTCTGTGACTGTAGAAATCCTTTTCACTTTCAACCTCATCCTCATGTACTCAAAAAGAAAGTCACTAAATAAAAGTGTTTAAGTAAATTGTGACTTATCCATCTATTAACATATTAAGCACATTTCATATTGCTAACACTTTCATTAGAACTCCTAAGTCTAGCAAGTTAGGCTTAGAAACAGTATATACATTAAAATACCACAAAATAGGAATGACTGTGTTTGGCAGATGAACTTAAATGGGATTTTTTCCCCAGAATTCTTTAGATCTTTAATATATAACTTTCAGTAAATAATCTATAGTTAAGAAGACTATTTCATTAATAAAAACTAATATTTGAGAGCTTGAGGCCATGATAAGGAAAGTTGTATGATTCTGATAGTCATAAAAAGTAATAAGATTTCTTAAGAATCATTACAGAAAAGTATCTTTACCCATCTTATACCCATTGTAATTTCCTGGAATTATAAGCTATCTCATGGATGATTTAGCCTCAGAGTTAAAATTCTCAGTCTTTAGGCTTCAAAAGCGTTAGCAACGAGAAGCAAAAAGGGTCAGGAGAGCCAAGGAGAACTTTTAATGAAACTAATTAAAAACCCAGCTAATGAGCAGATTTCTATTACACCAACATGCCAACATGGGGAAAGGCCAATTTCGCCATTCTCCCTACCTCATTCTATTTCTTTGACACCAATCAAAAGCTTGGAAAAGGGGTTACTTTCTACCCCACAACTCTACAATAGAACTATTGCAGCCCCTGAGTGAGAAGCAATGGATAAAATTTAGTCATCGGTCACCAGTGCTGCTCTTGTCTTTTATCAGTCTGTACAATGAACGCCTTTCCTTGTGGCAAGTTCTAAGTACAAAGCAGACTTACTTTTATCAAAAATGTGTTCATTATGAAGTGTTTTATATAACGAAAATAATCTGTAGCAGTGATGACCAAGAGAAACGTGAAGCAAGTCACATATGTCATTTCAAACTTCCTGCCAGTCGGCTTTATTGAGTCTTTGAAATTTGATGTGCATCTTACACTTTAAACTTGCCTCACTTTTTCTGCTCATCGTACTTTATGTACTCAGTAGCCACATGTGGCTCGTGCCTGCTACACTGGACAAAAAGTATGATAACTCAGATTTAAAATCATTTAATTATTTAAAGAACCACGAGGCATCATATTAATACATTACAGATAAAAGACCAAACACTCAACCACCTGCTTCTGGCTGGTACAAGTTAGACTTTTATCTTAGTATCCCTGAAAGTGATTGATACCATATTTCCCTTGTCCTTATAATCTCTTTATAGACAAGGCTTATTGAAGTGACTTTAGATGATAATGATTTATGTATATTTGTTTGTTTTTTTAAGGTTTTTATATGCATACAAGTTGGGATATAGGCCAGAGATGGTGGCTAATGACTCACCAGCGAGAGTGGGAAGCAGGACAGGCAGATTTACTGAAATCTACTGCTGAGAGGAGCAGCGGGGAGATAAGAGAGGTCTGCTGGGATATGTGGGTCACCTCCCTGGTCAGGGATTCAACTCATGCTGCAGTGACTGCAGACAGCTTCACAGTGATGTGCTTTATTTAACCCACTGCTCTAACGAAGAGGGCCCTAGGTGTAATAACATTTGTTTAAAATTTTAAGAGATGCTGGCATTAGTATTTTAGGGATGCTTTCAGTACAAAAATGATTTTAACTGGAAATGGAAAGCTCAATTCTAATTGCCCAGATCAGTAAGGGGACCCTGCACTATAATTACTGCTAACGTCACTGCGAGCTGGAAGGCGCTGGGAGCTCAGTTAGCGGATCACATTCATGAGGCCACAGTTATGTTCTCTTCACTAAAGTCTAAAATGTTGACTCAAGTCAAATGTGTTGTTGGCTACAATCTGGGCAAACGTGGTGGCAGATGAGTCTGCAGCATGTCCCCTGAGGGACGAGAGTAGAGTGAAGGTAGTTTCCTGTGACCTTCCTGGCAGCCAAGGTGAACTCTCACTTAACACTTCTGTACACTGGGCCTCCAACCTTATCTGCGTGGTTTGTGCACATCATCTTCCTGAAGCGAGATATTGCTAAGGAGAAAGATATTTCCCGTACTCCAGTGAGGCCCTTTTTTGAGATGGAGTCAGACACTCAAACTGGGTCTCAGCCATGCGTCTGTGCTATAATGGTGAATCTGAAGAGTTTAACGCCATGACCACCAGAATGCTCTCGTGAGAACTGTGTGTTCTATTTGTAACACCCACACCCAAACAGTGGTAACACAAAAGTAGACAACGGTCTGTACGTATTAAAACAACAAAGCAGGCCCTCCCTGCTGGCAAGATGAGCTGGGATGCAGCACTGCAAGCTAGCCACAGCCACTTCAGTGTGGGTTCGATCCCCAGCCCCAGAGGTGACCCACATGGTACAGCAGACCTCTCCTGTCTCACCCGCTGCTCCCCTCAGCAGTGTATTTCAGTGGATCTGCTCCCCACTCTGTCTCCGGTGAATCCTCTCACCACCCCAAACCTCTGGCCTACACTTCAGCTCTTGTAGGCACACATGAGAAGTAAATCTTTTAAAAATAAGTAAATAAACTTCTGGGAGGGATGAGAACGACTGTGAAAGCATTGTGGTCAGTGCAAACTTTTGTCTTTTCTATCTTTGGAAAGAGGAGGCATAAGGGAAAGTCATGGTGCCCAGGCATGAGATGAGCTAGAGTGGCTTTTAAATTTCATGATGCTTCTGATCATTATTCTTTGAAAGTATGGAATGACAAGAAGTATCTCATAGGAGAACCAGAAAGGCAGATTAAAAAGAAGGGAAAAAATAAACAAGAAATGTATAAAATGACTCAGATCAAGTTTCCAGAGGTCTCTACATGGTTTCTACATTGGTCATCATCAGCAACTGCATTTGTTTGTGTGGGCCATGAGTGCGAAAGCCACACTGATGTCCCGCACGCTCGGCAATGGGGGTTATTCACACTGTTCAGTGTCAGTCACGTGCAGGCAGCTAAAGAGACAGCGATGCGTCACTACCCAGTTTTAACCTGACATGCTTTGCAAATGAAAGTAGGAAATGATGTTATAAATACCCTGTCACTTGGGCTTTCTAGCCTCCGCAACTCCAATTTACATAAGGCGTTTCATTAATTAAGGCTTGATGGGAAACTTTTTTTAAGGGCAATTTTCTCATCTCGTTCTGTGGTCACCAAAAGGACAGACTAGAACTCTTAAATAACACAAAGTTGCTGTTATGCTATCAAGTGACCATTATATAAAATATAAACTCACAGAGAATACAACTTGGATAATGCAGTGTACAACCTCTATGGGTCTTACTTTGAAATTGACTGATTGACTGATGAATAAATATTTCATCAGGGCCCTCCCCGGTGGCACAGCAGGTTAAAGCACAGCACTAAGAAGCTAAAGCCACTTCCACATGAGTTTGATCCCCGCCCTGGAGGTGACCATATGGCGAGGCAGACCTCTCCTGACCCTCCCGCTGCTCCCCTCAGCAGTGTGCTTCTGTCTGCCTGTTCAGCTCCCCACTCTGTCTCTGGTGAATCCTCACAGCCTGTGACCTGTACCCCAATTCTGTATGCATAAATAAATCTTAAATATATATGTGTGTGTTTGTATCAACAAAGCCAAATAAAGACCAGGGGAGAGCAGATGACAGGCTCGGGACCTTCTTTTTGGCCTCAGTCCGTTATGAGACACTAGGGATTACATAGGAGGAAGAATGCAAATCCTGCTGTCTTTATATCCAGCTAATCTTGCTGTTTACATCCTCAGCACTCCCAGTCCACTAGTGTCAAATCTGCACCCTGTGTTGCTGCAGCCTCTGTTCAGACCATGCGTTTTGACACCTGATTGACACTGTCCGGTGGCCAAACGCTCACCAGCACTAGGGACACATTGCCTTTCCTTACCCTGTCTTCATAAAGCATAGTGAGTACGCAGTTGGGCAAAGATACAACAGCTTTGTATGAATGAGGTAACGCACCCTGCAGAAGAGCCGAGATCTGCTCACGCCTCCACCTGCACCTACCTGGCACAGTGTGCGCCCGGGTATGTGGCAACCTCCAGGCCCTGGCCCTGTATCTCTCCTCACTGCACGGTGCCAGTTTCTTCATTTCTGAGAATATACATTCGATGATGAAATGTCATCTGAGCACCAATGTGTGCAGGTTCAGCACTGTGCACAGAGGCACGTTTTGGCCTTTGTACACCACTGTCTCCTGTCTGAGTCAGGAACCATAGAGGGAGACAGGGACACCCCACCCTGGTACTCCTGTCTGCATTTACCCTCAGGGATTCACAATCTTGTTTTCTTACATTGCAGGAAAAAGAACATCCCTAAGAAGATAACATTGGAAATGCTGACCCCCAGGTGACCTCAAGCAAGCTGAGGCCAACCTGAATCTCCCCAGCACATCCTGATTCCTGTATCACAAGGACGGGATGGCGGACCCACGGCCACTTTCTCCAACCAACTCCCTTGTAACACTGGATACACATCTCTGCCCTCTGCCGAGGGCAGGACCTTGGTCACTTAGCAGGGAGTCAGCTGCTCTCCTCAGTTTGTCAACAACTTAAACTACTTTCCTTCCCCTCAATGGTTTCCCTTTATTGACTAAGGGAGACTAAGACCAGCATCAGTGTCATCTCCTAGATTTAGCCCTTGAATGTCCACACGGTTTCACCCATGGTTCAGTTCAGCAGGTCTACTGCCGTCTGCCTGAGGACTGCGTGGGCCCAAACGCTCACAGTCCCTCGTGAGGGGGGTGACTTTGCTCTCTTTAAAATTCTCTTCAGTTTTTTTTTTTTTTTCTGTAATGAACATGTATTAATCAGGTAATGCATTTACAAAAACCACCTCAGTATTTAAAAGCAAATAAATAGGACCTCCCTGGTGGAGCAGCGAGTTAAAGCTCAGCATTGCAAGCAAGCCACAGCCGCTTCAGTGCGAGTTAGTTCCGAGGCCCAGAGGTGACCCACACGGCGCAGCAGACCTCTCCTGACCCGCCCGCTGCTCCCCAGCAGTGTACTTCGTCAGCTGGCCTGTCCTGCTCCCCACTCTGTCTCTGGTGAAGCCTCTCACAGCCCCTTCACCTCTGGCCTGCACTCCAGTTCTATATGCATAAATAAATAAATCTTTAAAAATAAATGAATAAATAATCCTACTTTTTAGAAGGCCTACCAACGGCGTTCTCTCTCTCTAAATGTGTGGGACTCAACAATTTCAAGGGGAAGTACAGTTGTTAATGTACAGATGACAGTGGAGTGCATCATCTCAGTACAGAACAGAGGCGTGGGGTGAAGGAGACAGAAAAGGAAGGTACGCAACGGCCAGTCGACACCACCATCAATCCTACAGAAAAGGCAGCGATCACATAACCCACGATTACTGAGACATCTCACTTCATGAGGGAACCTTCTCACCAGAGCCCTTCGTTTAATTCAAGTCACACTTATCTCTCACACAGGATCTCATTGTATGATCTTTTCCTTTCTTTCACTCACATCCTGGCTCACTTCTCAAATACTGAAAGTTCCTCAACAGTTCTCTTCATTGATTAAGCACTTTTTGAAAAAAATAATTGACCCCCTTTACCAAATCGACCTGCTCCTCTTTCTCCTGTTCTCACAGTCTAGGTAATATTTTTGTTTCATTTCATTTGTTCTGTTTCTTTATGAGTAAAATAGAGTCTTTGTCCAGCTTGTTTCACATACCATAATATCCTATATGTCATGGCAAGTAGCCAAGATACCATCTTATTTAATAACTGAACAGTGCCCCATTGTATATACACAATGCACATTTAGCTTCTGGTGACTGCAGAGGTTGTTTGTAATTCCTGGGGCCTGGGATACTTATGGCATTATGGGGGTTGCCTATTGATTCAAATTAGTGTTTCTGTATTCTTTGGGTAAATACCCAGAAGTGGATCAAAGAGAATTTCTGAATTTTTGGAGGACTTCCCATAATTACTATTTCTGTGAGGAAGGTCACACACCTTTCATGATCATATATTTTCAATTATGAAAACAAATTGTTTATCTAATAGTAAAAGCCAAAGTATTAAGTTAAAAAAGGATCTTGTTTGTTTTGGTAGTGCATATATAGACATATAACTTGTTCATTATCAAAACAAACATTCTGGTACTAAATTGGACAAAGGTTAACTAAATCCTTCTTATCAAGACAACTGGTGAAGAAAGATAACTGATTTGCATTCTTTCTCTCTGCTAGCTCCTAAAACTTAGAGATACAGAAGGAGCAAGAATCCTTCTAGATGAGTCCCATACTTCATCAGACTGATATCTTGGGGGCCTGTTGAAAGGAACTCTTTTCACGATTAATTTGGCGTAGCGTGTAACTGCTTCGTCTAAGACTTATTACACTTCCACTCTGAAATACCATTTCTTGAGTACTGATTATTTGCTGAATAAAATAACATTTCTGGACATCTTTCTAGCTCATGGAGAAACAGATAGCCACATATGCCAGTCATATTAAACACAGTGAAAGGCCAAGCCGGGGCATAAATAGGGGCCAATGGGAGGCCACGAAGTGGAAGTCACAGTTCTTTCCTTAATACCACTTAAGAACTTGTGGGGAAATGGGGATTACACAGATAAAAGTACCACCAGTCTTTCTGCATGTTTTGTGTTGAGATTACCCTGCGATACCTTTGTATTTCTATATCTTCATCCCAAGTCCAATGGCTAACTTACACGCTCCGTTGAAAGACAGCAAGCGCTTGTGTGTGTGCGCACCGTGGCTAAAAGCCTAGTCTTGCCGTAAACAAAACACACAAACCAAATTCAAATTTAAAAGAAAGAAATTAAGAAGGAAACCTTAGTGTTAGAGTGGGGATGAAAGCTTAACTCTGCAAGAATGTTAAACCCGACTATTTCTTTGCCACTGAATTTAAAATGAGATTCAAGAAGGACTGTAAGTGTTGAGAGGAGTGAAGCAATTTCAAGTGACAGAGTTCAAAGGAGGTGGCTATGCATTTCTAAATGGGTAGTGAATCTCCTTTTAGAGATATTTTGCACTTAGAAATAAAGAGTTTCAGTTGAGACCATCACCGAACTTTCTGGAGAAAATGGCCTATGCAAATGGACCATATCTTTTACTGAAAGCCACAGTCAGAGTAATTCTAGGCTTCATTCACTTGACAATACACAAATATTTATTGAATACCTACAGTGTGCAAAGAGTTGGGGAAATCAAGCATAAAGTTTCAAAGGGATCGCTATGTACTTTCTATCCCAAAATGTTATTTGTTACTAAATAATCTTCAACTACAGGTGCAATGAAATGGTGATACTGACTTTGGCTATAATTTGAAAAGAAAAATAACTTAGGTAAAAGAATAGCCATATATCTTCATAAATAACTACTTCTTACAGGAAACAATGACAAGGAGAATGTCTATGTGTTGCTATCGGGTACCTGAAGGGAAGCATGTGTTTTATTCAGACACTTCAAAAGAGATGCTGTCTCCTGCTATGGCTTCATGGACTGTTTGATTAAAAATGTGAGCAATTTATTAAAACAACAACAACACAATGCTATGACAGTGGAAGGAAAGATAAAGAATTAACCTAAGGTGAAGTTCTCAATGGATACTCTTCATCACAGAACTGTAGCAACTACATTTGTGCACTAAATTTTGCTTTTATTTACTTTCAGAGTAAAGTAGCGGGTGAGCAGAATAAGCATGATTATCCGCATTTCACATAAATCCCAAATATGAAATAGTAGGACATAACAATCATTATTTCTAACTAGTATTTCTTTCTTCTAGGCCAGTAAAAAAAAAAAAAATCCTCTCTTCCTTTGGAGAATAATCACTCCCTTCCTTTCTCCATTCATTATAAATCATACTCCAAAGGTCCCTGTTAAATTACCTTGTTTCAATTTCTGTCCCATCTCACGCCCTACTGTGACCATCTACTCAGTTAAATACATTAAGCCATTTCAACCCTGAAAAGAGTTTACCATGTTCCTCCACAAGTGTCATAAGGGTGGAAGAAAGACTCAGGAAGCACTAGGAGTCAAAGGACTTCAACTTGCCTGAGGCATGCGGTTTTATCTCCAGGATGAATTCCAGTCAAATCCAAGTGTCTCAACTGGTGCTATTTAAAAGAGAAAGAGCTCTAATGCTTGCAGTGGAACCAAAGTGCTAAAATAACCCAGTTTGCAGCCAGCATCTCTCCCCAGGTTAGTCTTTGTGCTGATCTTTTGTTAAGGAAATCCTCCTTCAAGGCTTGCCCACTCCCTTGGCTGCAAAAACCATTGTCCTCAGCTCCAAACTTGTTGCTGATTTCTCAACACCCATAAACTTCCACACATAGCTTCCACCTTGGCAAAGGAAAGGACAAGAATAAGCTGTACAAGTGAATGCAATTAAAATCTACAGCAGGCGGCTCCTCCTGGTAGTTTCAAAGTAGATCTCAGAATTGACTCTTGCCAGCACTGTGTTAGGAAACAGGCAGCACTAAGAAGCTAGACTCTTCAGCGTGAGTTTGAACCCCAGCCAGGGAAGTGACCCACATGGCGCGGCAGACCTCTTCTGACCCGCCTGCTGCTCCCCTCAGCAGTGGACTTCATCAGTCAGCCTGTTCTGCTTCCCACTCTGTCTCTGGTGAATCCTCTCACCACCCCTGCACCTCCAACCCGTACCCCAGTTCTGTATGAATAAATAAATCTTTAAAAAAAAGGAGGTGAAGGGGAAATAATATATATGAAAGACCTAATGATCTCAAACTTATTCCTTAGAATTGTATTTTTCCTATTTATTGTCTACCTTTTTGATGGATTTTTGGGTTTCCCAGAAGACAGTGAGATGAGAATGAATGTGAAATTAATTTTTAAAGAAAATGGTCCCCTAAAGAAATAAATAAAAATAAAAACGGCAATGGGTGAAGAGAAACAAGACAAGAAAGAATGCGACCTGGCAGTTCCAGGATGTAGGTGAAGTGCATCTTAGAGGTCCCAACTGGAGTGGGAGCTGAGCCCCAACATTCCTGCACCCAACAGTCATGTCACAGGGCCAACTTCCATCCATTGTAACAGTACTACAGTGTATATAGAAATTTCTAGGGCCCTCCCTGGTGGCGAAATGGGTTACAACACAGCACTATGAAGCTCTCCACTACTTCTGCAGTATGAGTTCGAGCCCCGGCCAGGGAACTGACCCACATGGCGCGGCAGACCTCTCCTGTCTCCCTGCTGCCCCCCTCAGCAGTGTACTTCATTGATCTGCCTGTTCTGCTCCCCACTCTGTCTCCAGAGAATCCTCTCACTCCACTGCACCTCTGACCTGTACCGTACTTCTGTACGCATGAATAAATGAAATTTCTACATACTTCTCTCTCTGTAGATGAGAAAGGTTGGTGACTCCAGTAGTCACCTGGGGCAACTCTTGGACTAGCCAAAGATGCAGCCTTGAGAAACAAAACCAGTGCAAGTTAAGGGAGTGAGTCCCATAAAACAGGAAAGGAATCTGATTACAGGCAGGCAGGACACTGACCATATCCTGAATAATAGAAATGAGGAGACAGAAGCCCCACACATTGCAAGAGTGTATGCCACAGCATTTCTGCAAACAATCCCTTTAATGTACTATATGCAACGTCCCAGGTAAGACTGGGGAAGAAACGCAAGTTGGAATTACTTCTTCAATAGTATTTTCATGGAAACACATTAGTAACTCTAAATAGCTTCCAACTTCGACGTTACCTCCGTGCACACTGTCACAAGCCCCCACAACTATTTTTTTGCTTTGTTCAAGGCACGAGGGTGGCAAATGTAAATGAGTCGCCTCTCCCCAGTGACTACTAAGGGGGACAGGATGCTCTCAAGCACAGGCCTCACACATCAGGACCTGCCTCTCATATTTCCTGTCTATGAGCCTCTGCTATTTGGAGCTCCAAATTGTAGCCACATTTCTGCCTTTAGAAAGTTCCTGTAGGGCCCTCCCTCTTGGTGCAACGGTTAAAGCACAGCACTGTGAAGTTGCCTGCAATCCCAGCCAGGGAGCTGACCCACACGGCCCAGCACACCCCTCCTGTCTCCCCGCTGCTCCCCTCAGCAGTGGATTTCAGTAGATCTGCCTGATCTGCTCCCCATTCGGTCACTGGTGATTCCCCTCACCCCTGCACCTCTGGCCTGTACCCCAGTTCTTGTATGCATACATAAATGAATCTTCGAAAGAAATAAAATAAAAATTAAATGTCGGTACTAACCCTCAAACCAAACGTTGATTTCAGAGGTGCTATAGTTACCTTGATCTGCAATTCTACCTGATCATTCATGTTCTCTTCTACTAAAATGAAAAACGATGAAAGATAGACACAAGTAGCATTTTTTTTTTCTTTTGATGTGAACAAAACCATCTGATGAGTTTCAGCCTGATCACCTTACAAAGGGGAATTAGAGGTTGACATCACTGCCCATGGTAGCAAAGCAGCTTCTTTACCGAATAAATCACCTTTTCACATAGGTGTGAATAATACTGTATTTTACTAACCTGAATTCTTCCTTCTGAACAACAGCCTTGAGTTCAGCATAGAAAATTCAGAACTGGTTTCAGCTGCTTTAGCCAGAGAGTCATTTTAATTCATAATGGGAATGGAACAATGTTACAGAGACTCAGAACATAATTCACTATGAAGCGCTTTGGCCCAAATTACAAAGTGTTTATAAAGAACAAGCTGATTCATGCTTGAAATCAAGTCTAGACAGTGATTCGCTCGAGGAGGACATAGCTGGCAATTCTGAGCTCTCTGTTTTAAAAGCATTAATGACATTTCTACCTATTGTTCATCTCTGCCGAGTGTCAGCCACCCCATCAGACCAAGCGGTAGCCTCATACTGCTGCTTTTAGTTAAAACTAAAAGGCTGAAGACAAAGGAAGTATTAAATATAGATCATCAGACACTTTAATCTTAGATACTTACCACAATAAATGCAAACATGTCCCCACAAAGACGTATGAATGAAGCTACTGGAGATGGTTACCTGTAACAGCTAGCACCTGGGGCCATCTGGGCAGTGAAGGAAGAAGCCAAGAGAAATACACCCATGCAATGGCACATTCCTCGCCAACACAAAGCACACACCAGAAAGCACAACGACCAGCACACACAAATGATATGGTAGGTTTTGAAATCTGTATGGTAAGTAATGGAGTCGGCACAAAAGAACTGAACGATGTGAAAGGAACTTATTCATGATGTCAGAATGTAACAGAGGGATGAGGAGACATAGATTACAAAAAGACATGAGGCACCATGCCTGGTAATTGAAACATTCTGTATCTGGATTATGGTTGAGGTCTCTCTGGAGTACAGGCCAGAGTGCAGAGATGGGGTGAGAAGATTCACCGAGACAGAGTGGGGAGCAGAACAGACAGACTGATTGAAATACACTGCTGAGGGTCAGGAGAGGTCTGCTGCATCATGTGGGTCACCTCCCTGGCTGGGGTTGAATTCATGCTGCAGTGGCTGTGAAGAGCTTCACAGTGCTACACTCCAATCTGTTGTGCTACCTGGAGGGCCCTAAGTCATGAGCTTTAAATGCACACAGTTTGTTCTCTATGAATGATCAATAAAGAAGGAAAGAGATAAGGAAACTGAGGAGGAGAGAGGGACTTGTCTGAAGTCCACTGTCAGCAGCAGGGAAAGTGACAGGGTTGCTTTTCAGTTTTTTTTTTTTTTAATATTTATTTATTCATACAGAACTGGGATACAAGCCAGAGATGCGGAGGGTGAGAGGAGTCACCAGAGACAGAGTGGGGAGCAGAACAGGCAGATGTATGAAGTACACTGCTGAGGGGAGCAGTGGGTGGGTCAGGAGAGGTTTGCCACGCCATGTGGTCACCTTCGGGGCAGGTGGGGATTGAACTCATGTGCAAGTGGCTTTAGCTTCTTAGTGCTGCGCTTTAAACCGCTGCACCACCAGGGAGGGCCGCTTTTCAGTTTTTGCTGGTCTTAAACACTGATTCTTTCCAACCTATCCTATGTTGGGGGGAAATTCTTGAAGAAATAATCTTGGATACACCTTCAGAATTGTAGCCATTTTATGTGTTAACATTGGCCCTTCCTGGTGATGCAGCGGGTTCAGGCTCAGTGCTGCAAAGCTGACTGCAGCCACCTCAGCACAAGTTGGATCCCCAGCCAGGGAGCTGACCCACATGGCACTGCAGACTGCTCCTGTCTCACCTGCTGCTCCCCTCAGCAGTGTCCTTCAGAAATCTACCTGTTCTTCTTGTCACTCTGTCTCTAGTGAAACTTCTCATGATTCCTGAACCTCTGGCCTGCACCCCAACTCTTTATACATATGTAAATAACATTTAAAAACTATATGTTAACATTATCATGTTACTTTAAATTCACTAGTAACTGAGGTGATATTGGGGTACCCCCATCAGGTATTACCACCATAGTGCATCCACCACCAACTCACCCCTATGCCACTACACAGGACACTGTGCCTTTCCCCTCTTTGTTCTCACCCTTCCCCCAGGCTACCTCACCTTGAAGTCTCAGTTCTGAAATCAGATATCCAGGGTTCCTTTCTCAGCTTCTCTGGATCTATTAATTTATTAATTTCATCACTCTAAAGTATTCTAAATTGCTTATACTTCTATAACTTTTAGTTAGATTTTTTTTAAAAGGCTTTTGTCTGGATAAATTACCTGCGATAAGAAGTCTTGCAATTTTCTGTATAAATATTTTAAGAGTCTACTGAAGAGACTCACATTATATAAAGATGTGTTTTACTTCATATTTTGTTGCTAGAAATATGTTAAATATGATAAATTTTTAACATATTAATAGGTGGCTAGAAATTAATTAATCTCCTTTTTATTTAGCTCAAAGGTGACCATGAATATTTTTTTGACTCCTGCAATTCTTTTGAATTCTTCTCTATTATTGAAAAAATACAGAAACTGAGACCCTACAAATTTGGGTAACAAGTGTGAGGATATTCAACAGGAGGAATATAAAATGTTCAAACAACACATGCATATGGAAAAAAAAAAAACTATGTTCGATGTTTATTTCAATCAATAGGAAATTTTTAACTAAATATTGCCATGGGAATGGGAGATAGTTTTGAGACAGACTTTATACTTTTACTATTTCCTTCCAATTTGCATTTATATTATATAGATGAGGTAGTTAATTTTATCACTTTATACTTATATGACGAACCAATGCATGGGTGACTTTGGATTTCTCCTAAGGTATTCTTCCAATTTTGAGTCACAGTGAAGAGCTAAATAACATAGGGTTTGTAAGCGCAGATAAGAACATCTGAAAGAGAGCTGTGAATGGGATCAAATTGAAAGGCGGGGCTCCAAAGTAGAGATTCACCCCAAGATGACCTGTTTGCCACAGTGTAAAATTCTATCATACTTTTTTGTTCCACTCAAATGCAAAAGAAGTTGGCATCAAAAAATAGGTGATTTTATGTGCTGTTTCAGTATTAACAAAACCATCTGCTGAATTTTATCTTGACCATACAAATGCAAATTGAGGAAGAGAGTCCTAGACTCTACAGTGGATGGGATATTTGCCAAAATCAAAGACAATGACAATGAAAGCAGTTCTCACGCAAGTGTAGCAAGCCCATGTGTTAGCATCTGCTTACTTCTGTTCAAAGTTGTGAGAATTTCAATATACGTCCCCAGACCTGGTATGGGAGACTGCTGAAATGTGTTCCCCTCTTAATAAATTAATAAAGGAAAAATTTAATAAGCTGTTTCCAATTAATAAAGAAGAATTTAGGGTTTCCAATTAATAAAGCAGAATTTAGGGTTTCCAATTAATAAAGGAAATGTTCAGTAATAGGGCTAACACTGTGGTATTGGAGCATTCTCTTCATCACTCAGTTGTAAAGATATTCAAGTGATAGAGTTAATATCACTGTCCCAAATGCTGACTCAGCAGTAAAAATGCTGATTCTGAGTTTACTAAGGCAAGCTGACACTGCTAGACATATGATAGGAATAACAGAGAGGTATTTGTGTGTGTGTGTGTGAGTGTGTGTGTTATTATTTCTATGTCTTTCAATCTCACTAATGTCTAGATTACACCGTTCTGTACACTGGGCTTAACTTCTCTGTTACCTTCCCCAAGCCTAGACAAACACTGCTGACACCTGAGAACTCCACACCTTAAGCGACATATAACAGACAACTTAGTGTAGAAGGAAAGAGGGAACTTTGGAATCAGTGGGAATTTAGAGACCAGGTTAGACTGTAAACCTGCTATACAACATTCTAGGGCTAGGAGAGGTTGAGCCCTCCCTGGTGGTACACCAGGTTAAAGCACAGCGCTGAGAAGCTAGACTGAGCCACTTCAGCGTGAGTTGGATCGCCACCTGGCCTGGGACACCTCCACAAGATCGATTCCCAGCCCCAGAGGTGACCCACAGAGCGTAGCAGACCTCTCCTATCTCACCCCCTTCTCCCCTCATCAGTCTACGTCATCGATCTGCCTGTTCTGCTCCCCATTCTGTCTCTGGTGAATCCTTTCACTGCCTCTGCACCTCCAGCCTCACAAACATTGCATATATCTAATAAAAAGTATAAGGATGCAGGCCCTCCCTGGGTGGCGCAGCAGGTTAAAGCACAGCACTGAGAAGCTAAAG
>NW_004567129.1:22458796-22487019 GCF_000260355.1 Condylura cristata | reverse complement strand
TCGATCCCTGCCTGCCCCGGAGGTGACCACATGGCGTGGCAGACCTCTCCTGACCCGCCCGCTGCTCCCCTCAGCAGTGTACTTCGTCAATCCACCTATTCTGCTCCCCACTCTGTCTCTGGTGAATCCTCTCATCCCTGCACCTCTGGCCTGTACCCCAGTTGTGTATACATAAATAAATAAATAAATAAATCTTAAAAAAAAATACCTGCGACTCTAATGGTACCTAGCTCCCCCGATTTTTGTGAGTACCCCATGTCAGTCCTGCCAATGGCCCGACAGACATCTGTGGTAGAAGTAGCTTTCTGCTTATTGCTGATACATTTTTATTTAAAACCTTTACATTCTGCAACTGTGATGAACATTACCAGTGATAACATTATCTAAAGCTTTGCAGTTTAAGTGTTTGCAGATATTCTCTAAGTCCAAAGTATCCTGATCTTCCACTGATTTTAAGCCTAAAAATATTGAGGACTCGAGACCATGCGGGCTTACTGAAAGGATGGAGAGTTAGCTACTCACTGCTGAATTTGCATCTTAAATCAGAATTTCTCCTTGAAAGTGAATGTCATTCCATTATTCACACACACAAACAGACTTTAGACCAAACCTTTGTGCTGCCTTGATTAGCGACAGATTTGGGATCCAAATTCAAGGCTGACTGGCAGTCATTGTGACAGCAGATAGGAATTAAAACCTCCAAGTTCACTTGCCATATCTAAAAATTTGGGAACCTATCATATGCATGTTGTAATATCAAACCTAAATAAGTGCAATTGTCATATATTGCCCCATATACAAGGGCCCTTGATGCCTTTATTCCTCTTCATCTAGTTTCAGTATGAGTTGATTTGGGCAAAATCGGCAAGAAACTTGGTGAATTTGTGGCCCCTTCTATTTTCTTTATGCTACTTCTTTTTGTTTGGCATAGAACTGGGGTACAGGCCAGAGGTGTAGGGGGTGATAAAACTCACCAGAGACAGAGAAGAGAGTAGAACAGGCAGATCTACTAGAATCCACTGCTGAGGGGAACCTAAGGCAAGACAGGAGAGGTCTGCTGTGCCTTGTGGGTCAGCTCCCTGGCCAAGGGTCAGATTCAGGCCTTAGAACTGACAGCACTGAGAATTAACTCCTAGGCCACCAGGGAGGTCTCAGTCAGTGACTATCATTCTTGTCCCAGTGCATCTCTTAGCATAATATCCAGTTCTTGTCAATCATTTGACATACCAATCTACCTATATGGTAGATTGATCTAGTTTGAAATCAAGTTTTTTAAATCAAGTTTTTTATTCACAACTTTTCAATCTATAACCATATATATTTTTAATTGAAAATTTCTCCTAATAGATTATAGCTCCTAAAAGATGACACTCTGCATTATTTTTAATCCTTATTTTGCTTCAGAATGGTGACCTGGCTGTGTAAGTTCCTCAAAAACTGTTTGAATGAATGGAATAAAATTCTCTCAACTCTTCACTGGACATAAAGAGAAAAACTGTAGATCTTAGTTTGTCTCTTTCATGATTAAGAAGTTAGCATATAATTTTAAATCAGGTTATCCTACACCAAGCCAAAATTTAGTAAGTAACCCTGCTTCACATACTGCAACAATATTTTTTATCATTTTTATCAGCAGTAATAAGTTTGCTATTTATGCAGTTAATACATCATGTACACATGCATGTATGTGTGTTGATTAAAAATATAATGACCATCTCTAACATCAAAACAAAAAATAAAGTTGACAATGCAATTTGACCTATATGTATCTGAGATTGAGCCCCAGAATGAACAAGAAATGTTTCATTTCAACCTGTAGTTTCCACAGTGGATTCAATCCCCAAGAGCAAGTCACTTTCTTGATAGAATATGCCAAATGTTACTATAATGACATGCTTATGGTTAATATTAAATTCACATTGTTTTTAAAAATCAGTATTTTATATATTGAGACCCTACCTTCAGCATTTAATCTAGTAGCAAAAATGGAAACTATAGTAACAGTTCTGGTAGTAGAGGCAGTGGTATTAATATTAGTAATGAAGTGTTAATTAAGAAACAGTGTTAAATAAGAAACACAGTGGGCTGGTACTATTAAAATGTGGTTCTCAAGCACCCACTTTAGAGTCTAAACAAAATACGTCATTCCACTTTGATATCACAAGCACTGTTCCTACATCTTGAACTGAGGAAAGCACTTCTAACCTAGTGATCCATGCTAAAATCACAAATGACTGGCCCTAACACAAAATGGCACACGACTCTCTGATGCTAGAGACACGGTTTTGTAGGGAGCGCCAACACAAGCCAATTACTCCTACAGAAAGGTGAGCAAAAGTTTCAGAAAAAAGAAACATCACATGGCACATGGGTGACTTGGTGATGGGAAACCCGCGGGGATTACAATTGAGATGGAAAAAAAATTGCACAAAATGATGTAAAAATAAACTTTTGTAATAAAAAAAATTGAGGTAAAAAAAAAAGAAAAAAAAAAAAGAAACATCACAGGTCCATACACCACACAGATAAACAAAACCCAAAATGTTCAAATACATACACAGCTATGTCTGATTATGACACAACAGTGTGAAACCATTCTGTGAAGTCCACTGTTGCTGTCACTATCTGTGACTGGGTTGCTATGACAACACAGATTAATTAAGCACTTTTCTATTATAAACCTTGAATTCTCAGGACTTAGAGGTATCATTCTTCACCTGTGCATTTTTGCTGAACAATGAAGTCATATTATGGGCTGAAGCGTTTGCACAATACTCATTATCCTCATCAAAGATAAACTTTGGTTTTAAGAAACCATTCTTTCCTTGATATTACCTTCTCTCTCATTATATACAAAAGGAAAGAGGAGCCCTGAACCCACAGATTCCTGTGGCTTCGGTGGACATAGACACCTCTTGACCATCAGACTAGAGCAGAACACACCAGACGGGACAAGGAGGTGATACATGGGGACTGAACAAGATGTGGGAGAGGAGAATGATGATGTGTTCAGGGAAGCAACACTGCAGCCAGACTGTGGACTGGAGGGCAAGAGACGCAAATGACGCAGAGGCTGCCCCTTGGACTGAGGACAGACAGAGGAGTGCATGCTCGTGTGCGCTAGAGCCTCAAAGAACAGAATCAGCTCAGGGCACCAGACTCTGCTCCGAATTCTCACCCTCTTCTGCCTGGAGCTGACCTCTTTTTGTTTTTAATGTTTATTTGGTAGAAGAGCTTGGGTACAGGCCAGCGGCGCGGTAAGGGAGAGGATTCCCCAGAGACAGAGTGAGAGCACAACAGGCAGATCTATAGAAATCCACTGCTGAGGGGAGCAGCAGCCAAGACAGGGGAGGTCTCACCTGCACCATGTAGGTCAGCTCGCTGGCCATGGGTTACAATCAAGCCACAGTGGTGACAGCAGTGAGTTTAACCGCTAAGCCACCAGGGAGGTCCCCGGCATGGATCCCTCTAAGTGCACTGTCAGCAAACAGACTAGGCACTGGGCGGTCTCCCACCCCAGAGGGGAGGGCTCCTGGCAGGGCCACTCCATTTGCCAATCTCCTTTAGCCAGAGAGCTCAGACCAGCAGCTGCTCCCATGGGCCACTCCCCACTGAAGCAGAAGATGCGAAGACACAAGGCAGCAAAGACCGCAACTACTAAAATCACATAAACCACAGTGTAACCTATGAGGGCAAGAGTTGTTCTTTTACTAAGTTATTGCCGCAGGGGCCTCGATGGTGGGCAAGGGGTAAAGTTTCAGCACTATGAAGCCACAGTCACTGCAGTACGAGTTCGATCCCAGGCCCTGGAGGTCAACCACACGGCACAGCAGACCTCTCCTGTCTCCCCGCTGCTCCCTTCAGCAGTGGATTTCAGCCTGTTCTGCTTCCCACTCTGTCTCTGGTGAGTCCTCTCACACCCTGCACCTCTGGCCTGCACCCCAGTTCTGTATGCTTACATAAATAAGTCGTAAAGGAAAGAATTTGCAGACTCCTCTAAAACTTATAAGAGACAACATTTAACATTCACATTCAGTGGTATTTTAACATCTAATTGCTGTTATTTGTGAAGGACAAAATAAAGACCAAATCACTTCAGAGACAGCAGTCTATTGTTTTGAGTGTTTCAGTTCTCCAAGGAAGACATGACTTTTAGAAATAGAGGCTCACCATGGGGTGTCATGTCTATAGAACTGATGGATGATCAAACTGGGTGCACAAATTTGAAGTAAAAAGTAATGAAATTCCTCTCATGGGGAAGTTCCAGAAATGTTTGGCACAAACTAAGAGCTATCTGAAAACAAATGTAACCTCCCAAGCGGATGGGACTATCATCAGAATCATAATATCTGTCTTCAAACTTCCCAACATAAAAATAATCAACACATCACATATGCTGCCCCTCAAGTTGCTGTTTTTAAATCACTTCCAGGAGAACCTTTCCAAGAGCTATTGTTTCTCAAAACCGAATACCATGACCAAGATCCAACTCATTATGGTCATTTTCCTTTCTGGTCCAGGGTTTCAATCAACTTTTTTATGTGAACAATCACACACTCCTCTTAAAACTAATGTCACTCAGGGGCCCTCTCCTGTCTCGCCTGCTGCTCTCCTCAGCAGTGGATTTCAGTAGATCTGCCTGTTTTGCTCCCCGCTCTGTCTCTGGTGAATTCTCTCACCACCACCACCTGCATCCCAATCTTGTATGCATAAATAATCTTTTTGGGGAAAGAAAAAAAAAAAAAAAGCTCTTATCACTCGTTGAGAAAATGAGCTACATTACATATTCCCAAGAACTGTTCCCGAGGGACCAGCTGACAATAAAGAATTGTTCACATTATGGGTTAAGCATTTTCTGTCCCTTGGATCCAGAACTATTGCTTCCTTCCCAATCATTTGTACACATTTTCTTTCAGTATCTAAACATTTACGTTTAGGCACTATTCTACTCAGCAGAATTCCTGGCCAACCTTCCAAATGTGGTAATGGGGCTTTGAGAGTCTCTACCACCCTCTTAACGAAGGTCTCCCCACTATTCTACTGTGATCTCTGTCCCCACTCTTACTCAGTGAGTCATTAATGTTCACACTGTTCTGTCTCCTGTTTCCTGATCATTTAAACAAACACAAAGCAGCAAAGCAGCCCCAGATACTTGCAGTTAGAGGGTCACTGAGGGAGCAGAGCCAGGGCTGAGGGGAGCCCCGCACACAAGTCTGGAAGAAAGGGATCAGAAGATGTTGCCCAAATTGTGTAAGTCCCCCAACTTGCAGAAACCAAAAGGGAACACTAAGAATTCTTTTAAGGGGGGTTATTGGCACTTTTTTTTTTTTTAGTAATTTGCCACAATGTATCAGTTCCAAAAAGTGTCCAAAGGGGAAAAAATACCAAACACGAACAGACATTACTTGCCAAGATTGTTCATCACAGCAATAATTGTGACAGTCCAAAATTGGAAACTATATAAATGCTCATAAAGAAATATTTGTTTAAAATTATGTGTTCCTATGATACTAAGCAACCATTAAAACAACATCTTGAAAAGATATATATATATATATGTATGTATGTATGTATGTATATGTATGTATGCATATATATTAGGTAGAAGACTTGATGGGGCAGGGGAATTTTCCAGTCGCTGCCTTTGAAAAGTCTATATAATATCAACATTATTAAAAATTCTATATCATAAGAAGGATAATGTTTAAAATTTATGAAACCCTTAAGACAGGTCATATCTTGTGCTGAACATATAAGGTGAATTACTTTAATTGTCCTTTATAAAATATGGAATAAACACTTTCATCCTCTCCATTCTACAGATGTGATTATTCTAAGATCAAAGAGTATATAGTTGGCATGCTGCATATAAAAACATGATGAATAACTCAGGATCACAAAGATTATACAAATGGTGCTGGGTGTGGGGGTGTATGTGAAAGTGAGATGTGATATATCAGGAGTTTGATCTTTTCTACATGTGAGAATTTCTCCAAAGAATAAATATTGCTTTGCTATTCACAGTTATAGAATGCTCCTTAAATAGGAAGGAGGTAGAATCTATACACTGAGCAGTAACAGATCTTACTTTCTGTGATAGTTCAAGAAACAAGGCTGTTTCCAATAAATATTACATTAGGTTTTTAGTTGAATGATAATGGTTGTGTTACCATTATAGATTTTTGGTTCCTGAAATCTGATGGGTTATCATTTAGAATAGGCTTAGTACGCAGAAGAGATTATAGATAAGAAAAATGTTGTGGTTTCAATACACTTCTAGACAAGTTACATTTATGTTGTCAATTGTGGAAATGTACAGAAGGGTAGTGTTGAATCTGGGGATTTCATGACAACATTTTGGGAATGGGGTGGCTATAAATATGTTGTGGAAGACTTGGATAAAACAGTTTTAACCTAAAACTTAATTTTATAGCCTGGACTATTTTAGTATCATGATGAGCTTCATATCTGTATTACTTCTAATACTATTCAACTTCATCCTTTATGAATTCAACCCCAGATTTTGTTACATGTTCTAAACAAAACGAGCTTTATCATTCTGATTCTCCCGAAGTACTGATGGACTTAGGTAGTGTCCAATATGGGACAATTAGTTTGTATCAGACTCAGGCACCAAAAAATGTCTGAAATCTTTTAAGTTTAGAAGGCTATAGACTCTGTGAAGTTTTATTATTAGTTTATACTTCTTTGCTTTTATAAAATATGTGTTAATTTAATTAAGCCCACTGGGAGAAACTCAGATTTTAATGGGAAAAAGAAAAATACTAGAATTTTGAAAACTAATTTTTAATGTCTGGTACAAAGAAAAAAATAGTGGAGTAAGAAAGATGATGAGAAGGAGGTCAGGATATTATAAACTGGATTGACTTTCATAGCTTTGCCTTTAAAGGGGTTAAGTCATGTTCAAGATAAATATTTGTAACTCTGAGTCAAATTCAGAATATTTTTTCCCAAATCATCATATAGAAATTTGCCTCTCAAAATAGTTGGAATGTATTCAATCTGATTCAAGCATTTTATCAATTTAAAGTTACCTCTTCCTCTTATAAATACATTTATGGAAACAAATTAAATGAATCCAGAAAGTATGGGGACTATCTCTGTGGGATAATAGTTTATTTTAAGCTTTGAATATTTTCCACATAAATCGAACTTCAGACACTAACCTACCCATTTTCTCTTAGGCTGTATTCAGTTATAGTAGTGTCACATTAAATCTCAATTAAAGGCAATTTGTTTCTATTCACTTAATGAATCCTCATATCCAACAATAACCTTCATTAATTTTAGTTATTTTCAATAAACTTTGATGTAATCAGTTTATTGCTAATTTCTTTCTATAAGTTTCAATCAATTTCCAATTTACTCAGTCTGTATAACTGAAATCAATATGCTATAGCCAATACCAGGGGGCTTTTTGCACCTAATGAGCTGAGATGGGACCTCATCTATCTCATTTAAATCAACACGGCACAGAAGAGCTGGTTTGCAATTGCTGAAACTGTTAAAATGATTCTAACTCTGGGCCCTCCCTGGTGGCGCAGCGGGTTAAAGCCCTGCACTGAGAATCTAAAACCACTTCCGCATGAGTTCGATCCCCACCTGCCCCGGAGGTGACCACAGGGCGTGGCAGACCTCTCCTGACCTGCCCGCTGCTCCCCTCAGCAGTGTACTTCGTCGATCTGCCTGTTCTGCTCCCCACTCTGTCTCTGATGAAGCCTCTCACCGCCCCTGAGCCTCTGGCCTGTACCCCAGTTCTGTATGCACAAATAAATAAATCTTAAAAAAAAAATGATTCTAATTCACCAATACTCTGCTTTTGTGTAGTTATGCCAAGTTTCAGAACCTCTTCCCAACACTCATCTTCGGACTTATCATTGCCGAGGTTTGCTGACTGCAAACACGAGAAGCGACACTGAGTCATAGCGAAGAGAGAGGGGCTCTGGTGTTAGGTGGCCTTGCTCTGCCTCCTGTCTCTGCCAGTTCTTTAGCTTCCCTCACGTAAGCTCATTGCCTAACGTGCCAGTGTGCTAGGCTTGTCCTACAATAATAATACTGCCTGCCACACCGGATCACTGATTGGGTTAAAACATTCAAGTTATACTATTAGTTTAACCAATGAACTGTTTCTCAGTATTAACTGCTATTATTACAAGATAAAAATTAGTTTTCAAAATTTTAGTATTTTTCTTGTTCCCATTAAAATCTGAATTTCTCCCTGTGGGCTTAATTAAATTAACACATAGTATAATATAGAGTATTAACTGCTAGTATTACAATGGCTAATAGTTATACAAACTAACAAATTAGTTACACATTTTTGTGGCTCATACCATTATAGCATTATTATATCCAGAAATATTATAAATTACCATTTTCCTTGTTTTGCAGGTTAACAGAAGCTCAGAGGATCATTTGATAGTCTTGATATTGTTCAGTGGTAGACACAGGTTTGAACCAGACTCATTTAAATCAAAACCTAGGCTGATTCTACAGTGCTATGCTACATTCACTATTCACCATGGCCATGATATGGAAATAATCCCACTGCAGGTGACTGGATAAAGAGGATATTATGAATATATATCGAGTGGAATACTATTCAGCCATGAAAACAGAAAGAAAGCATGCCATTTGCAATTACATGAATGAAACTTGGGGGAATTACACTAAGTCAGAAGGAGAAAGACAAATAATGCTGTATGACATAGTTCAGTTGTGGGGAAAAACATAAGCAATGAACAAACAAAACCAAAGCCAGAACCACAGACTCTCACAACATAATGATGGTTACCAGAGGAATAGAAGGTTTGGGCTACAATAGGTAGAGGAACTACTTTGTTGGTGGTGGGTGGCGACTGGATATTTGTGTGAGTATGGTGTGACCCATTCAGTTGTGAAGAAGAGAAATGATATCTAAAAGTTTTAACATGTTGTACATTAATGGAGCCTCACTGAAAAAAAATGGCAAATAAGTCTTGGTGAAAATGACTATAAAATAAGGAAATCCTAGAATTGATTTTAATAATCCTATTGGTTCTATGGTTTCCTGTCACCAATTTTTAGGTAAGAATATGCTAGAAAGCTGTATCCTGGCATCTTTAAATGGGATCAGTGTGGCACTATGGAAATAAAGGCAACCCCTTTGTCTCTACAAAGTTAATTGATAATCTGGGACGAATGTCACCCAGTATAAGAACCTCAAGTTTATTACTTATTGGAGTAAAAACTCCTGGACAGTCGTGGGTTCTGCTATTGATAAGTACATTCAGCCATGGAGGCGGTTTGCTCCTTGTCCTCACAAGCGGACAGGTTTACTCTTCCACAGCATATGTGGGTAATAGGTGTCTTTTGACTTCCCTGGCAGACAGATGAACAAACTTTGTACATTACATTTAAAACACTAAACTCTATCTTTTATTAAATTCCCTTTGAAGGGCCCTCCCTGGTGGTGCAGCGGGTTAAAGCACAGCACTAAGAAGCTAAAGCCACTTCAGCATGAGTTCGATCCCCGCCTGCCCCGGAGGTGACCCACAGGGCTCAACAGACCTCTCCTGACCCGCCTGCTGCTCCCCTCAGCAGTGTACTTCGTGGATCTGCCTGTTCTGCTCCCCACTCTGTCTCTGGTGAATCTTCTCACTGCCCCTGCACCTCTGGCCTGTACCCCAGTTCTGTATGAATAAATCTTTAAAAAAAAAAATTCCCTTTGGGAGTTAAAAGTAGTTGTATTCATTAATATGCAATTGTTCCTTATGGAAAATTTAGAATGATTGAGGGAAGGAAGACAGACATGTTACAAATTTAAATCAAGTGAACACATTTCCTTGTCAAAATTACGCTCATTACAATTTGCTATTATAATGTTAGTTCTGAAGTGTTTATAAAACCATGAAAATGTCCAGTCAAGTGGGAAGAAAAAGTAAAATAAACAAAGCTAGCAAATAACACAAAACCTGATAGACCAATGTAAAAATTTCTAGCTTGCTACAAGTAGAGTCATTTTGAAAATAAGGTCTATGCCATTTCATTGCATGAGGATGGTTCTCTTTCAACAAATAAATATCCATAATAATTCTTCCTCTTACATGACCCTTTGCTTCTCAAGAGACATAAAATGTTTTGAGCGAAATTAAAATAGACAAGAGATGGGCAAATCTCAAGAACATTATCCTTTGCTAACATCCCATCAGATAAGGTTAGAATAACTTTTTAATAGATGAAGCATAATTTGTGAAAGCCACAACTTCAGCACCAGAGTGGTTTTGTTCCCTTGCATGATTTGAATTTCAAATCAAAGTAATTTAATATAAAAAAAACTATCAATGAACTCATATTTGCCCAATTTCCCCCCAACACCCACACACACACCTATGAACTGTGATGTTTTCCCCGAATATTGCAAACTTTGGATTGTTGTGTTATACCAATACTGTAAGAATAGGAAGGCCTTATTATGGACACCAGAAGAGGTGTAGAAGTGGCATTTTTTTTTCTTCTAAGAAATACCAAGTTTGTGTTACTAAAATGATGAAAAACATCATTGGTGTCAATTGCAAGACCAAGCACTGGAAAATAATAAAATAACTGCAGATAGAACTGAGGGCAAGAGTGGGTGAGGGCGGGCAAGAATGAGGTCATAATGAAGTCCTGACAGGCTCTGTACAGCTGTGGAGTCAAACTGTGGTCTGCCTGCACTACACAAATTGCAACCTTTGAAGGAACAAAGAACAAGTCAAAGGACCTCCAAGAGGAGAAAGAAAGCAGGAACAGAAGTTGTGTGTGAGAAGAAGAAATGTAAGATAACCGTGAAAGAATTAGTTCTCATGAATACATGTGTTACCCCTCTACTCTCTATGCCAGTAATAATACGTTGCGTGGGATTAATTCTTAGCCCTCTGCTGAGATTCACTAATCATGTACTGAAACCTGAAGCTAGGTTTCTTTCTGAAAAGATTTTGGCTCAGTTGCTAAATGCATAGCAGTTTATGTTAGGGACAGTGTAAATTATTCAAGTGTCTTTAGTGCACCTGTCATAAAAATGAAGATGTGAAATGTACAAGTACATAAAAAAGCACGGTAGAAGGCAGGAAGGCAAGGTCCTCACCCCTCCACTCAGTCTTGGCATCTGATAGCCATGTAGGGCCAGCATTTCCCATTATAAGACAAGCATGAATCTATATTGATCTCTGATGTCTCTTGAGCATCCTTTGGAGAAATTATATTTATTCACAGAGGAGTTACCAATCACGGCGGAGCTCTAATGATTTGTTTCAGATGAAAAATGAGCCTGGTGTCAAATTATACTGAGCTCTGGGGCAATGTGCTTATTTTATTTTCTCTTCTTTCCCAGCCAGGATGAATATTGTTATTTAAAACTCCATTACATCCCATATTTAGATAAAACCTATGGCATCTTATTATATAAAGGAGTAACATGCAGTACAAACATAATTTAGATCTCCACTCTCTGTTTTTCTCACTGAATTATGCCTTTAAAAAAGGCAGGCATTTTATTCTTTATATATCCCTTCACAGCCCATACCCAGGGCAAATAACAAGGTGTCTAGAACATGAGGAGATAGGACTGTTCATTGAGTGAAAGCTTTAAAAAATCCCTTTAAAAATATAACTGGTGGCCCTCCCTGGTGGCGCAGCGGGTTAAAGCACAGCACTGAGAATCTAAAGCCGCTTCAGCATGAGTTTGATTCCCGCCTGCCCCGGAGGTGACCACATGGCGTGGCAGACCTCTCCTGACCCGCCCGCTGCTCCCTGCTCCCCTCAGCAGTGTACTTCCATGATCTGCCTGTTCTGCTCCCCACTCTGTCTCTGGTGAAACCTCTCACCCTCCACAATTCTGGCCTGTACCCCAGTTCTGTATGAATAAATAAATAAAATCTTTAAAAAATATAACTGGTGTTCTTGAACTCACTTGAATCTGAATGTATACACAGACAGACAGACACACACACACACACAATTGTGCGAATGTCTTTTAGAAAAATGTAGACTATGAACCACACAACAATGAAAATAGCAGTGATTTGTGGATTCTTTATCCCATGGAAAGTCAAATAGTCTCTAGTCATCTCTATCATCCCAAAGCTAATAATCTCAAACTTCTGATTGTATTCAGCGTTCACTTATTGAGATGACTCAGCTTGAGCGTGACCTCGGAGTCACAGTCGCTAATACCAATTGTCTCTTCCCACTTTAGTTTCCCTTTTCAACTCCCAGCAAGATGTCTGGAAAATTGTGACTATAATCTGGGCATATGTCCCCAATTCTGATCTGAGAAATCAGAACCGACTGTAATTTATATTAGCTTATGCGTGAACGTTTTCACCAGTTAATTCATCAAAACACAGATATGTTTTCCAACACTAATTTTTAAAATTCATATTAAATTTGCAGAGACATTTAATCCATATGCTTCTTACTGTAACTCATCATTTTGTAGGCGAGAACAGGTCTAAGTTCAGGACTATTTTTTGACTAAGACACTTTGAGTGTTTTTAATTAACATTTAAAACTTTTTTTTTAAGGCAGGAAGTTATGTTTGACAAAGTTAAGGCCAAACACCAAAAGGTTAGTGTTTTGTCTAGGACTTGGAATACATGAATCTTAAATGAATTTTAAACCTGGCTAAAATAAGCTGTCTTCTTTCTGAGAAAAGTGACAGAGAACAAGTTTACCATGAAGGAATTCAAGAGTACTCGATACTCGCTGGAGATCAAGGAAAGTTAGGTGGAAAGGAATTGTTAAAGAAAACAAATCCTTATATTCATAGGGAATGCACATATCAATATTTTTTGTATGTGTTTCTGAAGTAATTGAGGATTTTACGCTATAGTATTTCTCACTTAGAGTGCAAAATGTGGTGCAGCAGACCTCTCCAGTCTTGTCGTCAAACTGCCTGTTGTGTTCCCCAATCTGTCTCTCACCCCTCTGCACCTCTGACTTGTACCCCAGTTCTGTATACATAAGTAAATAAATCTTAATAAAAAAAAAACATTTTTAAAGAGTTTAAAATCTACCTCTGAAACTGCCTGCCTACTTACACAAGTTAGAGTATCTGTCTGGGATACACAGATCTCCATATGTATCTATAAGGATGATGGGTGTGGGCACATGTACGAGCATGTGAGCATGTGTAGAACGGGCCTTCATAGACAGGTGTGTTAATGAGATAATTGACGAAATTCTGGTCTGATGGTGAGCTGACAAAATGAAGAGCTTAACAGTATCTGAAAAAATTAACCAGAATTATCTACTACAAACACTAACGAACAACTGGGTAAGAAGGGAAGAAGAGATGCATTAGGTATGGGGACAGATAAAAATAGGTAACTAGGGGGCCTCCCTGGTGGTGCTGGGGCTAAAGACACAAAGCCATCAAGCTGTCACCAACCACTGCAGCACGAGTTCAACCCCCGGCCAGGGAGCTGACCCACATGGCGCGGCAGACCTCTCCTGTCTCACTGCTGCTCCCCTCAGCAGTGTATTTCAGTCAATCTGCCATCTGCTCCCCACTCTGTCTCTGGTGAATCCTCTCACACACATACCTCTGGCCTGTACCCCATTTCTATATGCATAAATAAAATCTTAAAAAAAAAAAAAAAACAACTGTTCATGGCAATCACTCTTAGGAGATGACTTTTAACTTGGGGTAAGTAGTAGAGGTCCTGGACTGAATACGATCTATATATATTAAGGGAGGATGAGAGGCAGGATTTTGGAAGTCCAGTAGCAAGCCACTGAGGGATTTAGAACAGGGGAGATAAAATTCTCAAACAATAATTTCATTTAATAATAGGCATTCAATCAGTTTAACATGAAGTTCAATTAAGGATAGACACAAAAGTACTCCTTCATACAACTGAGTTTCTCAAGGGTTGGTCTTTCTGATATCAGTCCGGGGTCTATTCCTGACAGACATTTCTAGGTAAATACCAGTGTTCCTATTTATTTTGTATGTGCTCAGTCTGGGGGTGGGGGGGGTAACCATAGAGGAATAAGCTTTGCTGATATTTGGAAGTGGATCCCTGCTACATAAATATGTTATCTATTGTTAGGGAAATTTAATATTCTCAAGCATAAGCATCTTTCAGATTGGGTTTGTATTGGGAATTTTGTATATTATGAAGGTACAGCAATAAAAGACAGATTCATTTCTATGGAGTGATAGGTATTCAAGAAGTGAAGAATCTTCCAAGGTAAAAATCTGTTAAATTACAGTTTACAAAGTGTCTCACTATCATCAGGAAAACCATTTTCTTTACCTAGATCTTCCACCCAGTCTAAAAGAAGCATCAAAAGGAGTAAGTATAATCATCTTTATTTTTTCAAGTTTAAGGAATCTTAATGGTGCTGAATCATGGTACAGACGTGGTTTGACACAATGTAGTAATGAAGGTAACATACAAAAAAAGAACGAGTTAATTTTGGATTTGCAATTTGCTACAATTCAAATAGCCCTATTACTTTAATAGTGGATATTCAATTTGAATTTTGCAAATTTTTTCCAAAAGGGTTGAGTGTCAACTCAAATTCAGTAATTTGCATTTTTTAAAAATACATTTCTCATCAGTGTAGAGTACTATTTGTCACCTGGCAGGTAATAATTTCCTATTCCAATTCTTAGTTCTGGTGAATATTTTCCTTTCAAAGAATATATTAAATCAAAAGAACACAACATTTTATGCTAATGCAATCTTTGTAAAGGCTGAGATAAAATTTCAAGTACTGATAATTATGAAAACCCTACAAGAGGATTCTAGAATTATTGTTTTCTCTTATTCACAAGGATGCTATTCTGTCAAAAAGAAATGATTTTATATATTCATTTTCAAAAAACTACTTTCAAGGGATCTATTTCCAGGAAGCACCTTTCTCAAAAAGGCCATTTAATTCACCCACGGATGAGGCACATTTCATAATTACAGATTTACAAGAGATACTAGCATGCAACATACATATTGTCTTTGAAATGATCATTTTAATTTGAAAGTATCAGCTCAAAAGAGTGAATTTTTGGAATAATCAAATGCATTCAAGAAGTCCACATTTAGAATGCATTTTGTTTCAAGGTTTTGCGAAGATTCAGTTATTCAAAGGAATAAAGATGTTTCAACGATCGATCAGTGCAGTTCAGGAGATGAAGGCTTCATACAACCTTGCTATCGTTTACTAAGGAACAGTTCAAAGAAGACAACTACAATGGCAATCCTGGAAAAGACCCAAGTGAAAGGAACCTTCCTCGAGGAGGTAGCACTTCTGCTAGATTTACTGGTTGTGTTAGCGAAGTGAGGCAAAGTACAACAGGCAGACGGACCACGATGTCCCAAGATGCAAAGTGAAGAAAAAATAGCTGCTTGACAAAGTTGGATTCTAGAGACTGGGTAGAAGGGGAAGCCGATGAAAGAAAGACAAGAGAAAAGGGGTCTTCTTGGCTATGCTATGCTTCTGTCGTTTTATTCATGAGGCCAAAAAGCAATGATGGGGCTCTTGTTACTCATATTTTAAATCTACTATAGAAGAACTTAAAGAAAAACTAGCTCATGCATTTCGGAAAAAAGAATATCCTCAGTTGTATGTGGCATGCTGATATTATCTTAACTTTACATTTTTGAAAGAAAAACTCAATTCTCTCCTATGCCTGAAGGTAGCTGACACAACCACCTTAGAGTGCAAAATCCTTAATTAAGGCTCAGATCAGCCACGACGGAGCCGCGATCTTTTCCATATCGATCTGGATAAACTGCTTAGAAGAGTGAAAATGCCATTGTCTCTGTTTATTTTCTCTAGCCTGCCAGAGCTGAATTTCCAAGACTTGGGCTTCAGCAAAATGAATGGAGGGCTTTCCACTCTGCAGACTGACCACTGAATGTCCCTCACTCTTGATTTCCACAAGCTTTACAAGACCATAGCTGCCCACCAGGAAGGCCCTTAGCTGGGAATCCTGCCTCCTGGCCAGCATCCCATGGAATCCAGGGTCCTGGCTTGCAGAACACTGGGAGAAGGTGCTTCTGAGGACAATGGGAGAGACAGATAATCCAAGTTATGGCTACAACATTCAAAGAGGAAAGTCATGATGCGGTTTGGATCAGGGAGTAATTAATGCAAGTAAAATGTGGGCCTCTCTCTCCCCAACCCCCAGAAAGAAAAAAAAAAAAAGTTTTGCTTTAGCCAGGAGATGATTTGTATATCAATATTAAGCCAAATTAAATGCTTTTTGTGTTGCTGAAGAAATTGGGAATACAATCTATTGTCATGCATGTAAATACTCACTAAACTGCTTTTAACCAACTCTCAGGGAGTTTATAACTGGACTGAAGGTGATTTCCTATATAATCTATATCGAATAGGTGTGGTTGCCCAGGAACCTACTCTTGTTAATAGTGTAACTGTGCACTGGTAGTGTCTTAGGGCAGGTTTCCAGCTACAGAACCTGAAATGAGACCGGTACAATTGATTCATTAAGGATGGGCTTCTGAGCCCAGCCTGAGGTGCTGAATTCGGAGCTCCCCTCTTTCCTGCCCTGCTTCTTTCACTGTGCTAACAACCTCACAGAGCACCTTCAGGGTCCCCCGAGGAAGCTGTAGAGCTAGGCATGTCTCTGTCTGACTTCAATCAAGCCAATGGTGCTGAAACTTCATATTTCAACACAAGCAATCACTGACTTAGGGAAACCCAAAGGACACTTGTATTCTAAAGCACCCAGCTGCTCACATCAGCAGCCCGAGAGGAGCATGCCAAAGAAGATTACCGAAGCTACCTTTCATAAGGGTCAGTGTCTTAAAGTGGGGAAGAGCGGACAGAGGAGGAACACTAAAGTTTAACAATGGCCCATTTGTCCTATGGGAAAATTTTCCCGGGGGACAGAGCTTTCTGTCATGCAAAGGCCCCAGGAAAGGGGCCTCAACTTCTTTGAGAATCATTGTCATGATCCTGGAGAAAATGATGAACCACAATGAATGGAAGAGAAATGCCAACGCTGTTATGGCAGAAAGTTGAAAGAACTAAAGGGCTTACGGAAATGCAGACATGCAAGGGTGGAGATACCACGCCATCTGAAAAAACTGTCTACAAACTGTATCTTGCAAGAAAAGAGGAGACATGCTATTTATGAAGTGATAAGGAAATCGCCGATGAGAAAAATCACAAACAGTACTGAGAAGCTACTGATGAGACTATCTTCTCAGCACTGAGGCTGATGCAAAGATATATTGTTACCAAAGCTGGTTCCCTCACATCAGCAGGGCCTGTGGGGTCTTTGAAATAATGGCTACCAGCTCATGGGGCTGAGTTGTCAGGAGCATGGAGGGGGATGTTATTAAGCAGAAAATTTGTAGGAGAGGCCATGGTTCCCAATGTTCATAGTTACTGAGATGGCAAATGAAATGCAGAATAACCAGGGGGTGAAACAGCAGAGTAGCCACTTGGGATCTATGGATTTAATAAAAATAAATCAAATCCCAACCCATTTTGGCACAATGGGTTAGGATGCAGCACTGTAAGCTGGCCACAGCCACTTCAGTGCGCATTCAATCCCTGCCCGGGAGCTGACCCACATGGCGCAGCAGACCGCTCCTGTCTTGCCTACTGCTCCCCTCAGCAGTGTACTTCATCAGTCTGCCTGTTCTGCTCCCCACTCTGTCTCTGGTGAGTTCTCTCACCACCCCTGCACCTCTGGCCTGTACCCCAGTTCTGTATGCATAAATAAATAATAAATATTTCCAAGGGATACAGAAATGATTTTTCCAGCCCTTTCCCAAAGAACACCTGCCCGCTAGTAAAATGTAGTCTCCAGACATTTTAAAAACTACATAAAGCAGAATCAATTTTGACCTCAGTGATCCAGGAATGAAGCCTTAAGGTGCCACTCTTCTTCCTGTGGGGATATAATTTGTGCTGACAAGACACTAAAAGACCTTGTCTAGCTCATAGTGGGTGCAGTGAAATTTTTTTATTAAGATTTTATTTATTTATTTATTTATGCATACAGAAATGGGGTGCAGGTAGAGGTGCAGGGGTGGCAAGAGGATTCATAAGAGACAGAGTGGGGAGTAGAGCAGGCAGATTGACATGTACACTACTGAGGGGAGCAGCGGGCAGGACAGAAAAGGTTTGCTGAGCCATGTGGGTCAGCTCCGCAGCGGGGGATCGAACTTGCACTGAGGCAGCCATGGCTTGGCTTAGCTTCACAATGCAGCGCTCCAACCCACTGCTCCACCAGGGAGCACCTGGGTGCAGAAGCTTTATGGAATCACTCAGTGATCCTTTTGACAGAAATATACATGGTTGCTGGCAATACACCTACACACACAGAGAGAAGGAAGCATCCTATCTGCTCATTTTCAGCTTTGATAAACATGTTTCACACATTACTTCAACCTACTGACTGAAGACTGTCATCTTCAATGAAGTCTGGAAGTGGGAAGGGCTTATTATCAGATGCCAGTTTGGGCACACATAGCTCTGCCTCTTGGGCTGTAATGCCCAGGAGACCAGCTGGCACTAGACATTATCTGTGATGGGAAAATGGGCCACAAAGACACCATGGAAAGCCCGTTTTGGAAAATGCTACTGGAGTGTTCTATGGAGCCAGGCTCTCAACAGCAGACATGTCTAAAGCAGAACTTGGTAAGGCCCGTGCCAAGACGAGACCTGCTTGTGCCCACCAAGTGGCCCCACAACCAGAGAGCCCCATCTTTGGTGGGATTCTGCCAGGTCCAATAGGTTATGTGGTTGAGAACGATGCTTCCTAGGATGAAAATGCTATATCAAAGAAACTCGGGCAAAGTAGGGGAAATGGACATTGGCGGGGACGTGGCCTGGAAGCCCATTGGCCATTTGCTGCCAGGCTCCTACCCGCCAGCTTCGCCTGGGCCTCAGAGGAGAGCCTCGTGGCAAGCTGATGGAGAGTAGATAAAACCAAATCGATCCAAGTGGGGTTTATAAGCGTGTTGGTGTAGTGTGTAGGTGCAAACCTAAAATGTGCTGACTCCACCTTCGAAATGGGGATTCTCAACAAGAGACCGGATGATTTGTTTTGTGAGGAAAGAGAAGTCGTCCGCGGCAGGGTACATGCACTCTCCTGGCTGGTGCTAACCGTGCGGCCGTCACAGCAGCGTGTGGGACCCGTGGCTGAGACCCAAGGCAAGGAAGGCCAAGGTGTGTTATGCAGGCAATGGGTAGGGCAAGTGGACAGAGAAAGTGAACAGTGGCAAGTGGGCAGGGGCAAGTGGACAGGGGCAAGTGGACAGGGCAAGTGGGCAGGGCAAGTGGGAAGGGGAAGTGGACAGGGCAAGTGGACAGGGGAAGTGGACAGGAAAGTGGACAGAGCAAGTGGACAGGGCAAGTGGACAGGGGAAAGTGGACAGGGACAAGTGGACAGGGCAAGTGGACACAGAAAGTGAACAGAGGCAAGTGGGCAGGGACAAGTGGACAGGGAAAATGGACAGAGCAAGTGGACAGGGCAAGTGGGCAGGGGCGAACAGATGGGGTAAGTAGACGAGGAGAACGTGGACGGGGCAGCAGCACTGGGGACGGGTTGCTGCCAGTTTCTGGAGACAGCTGAAGGGGAAAATGAGAGGTGCCCCTGGTGGGGAGGACAGAGAGGATGGAGAGGACGACGAGCAGAAGAGAGTAGTGGTCAGGGCAGTTTCCAGCGCTCTGGACCTACAACACACATGCGCACAGCCTCCTTGAAAATCACCAGGGGAAATGCCAATGAATTGGGCGCCCATTTTTCATAGCACATAAACCATACACATACACACGCACACACAATCTACATTTTACTTGCTATTTCGAATTTATAATGTGATTTTGATAGTAACAGTATGTATTTGTTTAAACATTCCTCTACAGCTGAAGACCATGTTCACAATGATTAATAATTGTGCAAAACATGGATTAATGCTAGAGCTGTGCATTAGGTTTAATTCTCTAAAATGATCATCCCTGCTAATACGACTTCAGGAAATACAGCGTTTCTCTTACATTTGACAATGTTAGTAACTACTTCTATACGGCATGCATGATAATGTTAAATATTGCATCTCAGATTACTGTATATTTTGTTTCAAATTATTTTACATCAACTATATATAGTGCTATATATGTATAAAAAATTTTCCATTATAATACGGATAAATTGTAACCAAAAGTGTCCTCATTTTTTCATTTGCTATTGAGATACAAATCTCTTCTCATACCCCGGATAATTAGTATTTTCTCCATGCAAATGGTTTGTTCAAATAGTTTTCCATGTTATTTTTTGAATTCTTGGTATTTTTCTCATTGACTTGTATAACTTCTCTATACTAATACTTTGTCATTTTGTCAAACTTGCTGGCAATACTCTTGGCAGTTTTTTTTTTTTTAATAGATTTTGAGAACTTTTTGTTGATATGTTGCTTTGTGCTTGCTTCTTTCTTTCCAAATTTAAAATTGTACCCACATGTCAGAAATTTTCCTCAACAGCCTATTCCATGTTCTGCTAGTTATCTACGCTTTCATCTTAATGCTGAATTCATTTGCCTCCTGAAATCTCTCTTGCTGTATAGCAATTCACATTACATACAAAGAAAACAAGATAGTGAGGAAGCTATTGTCGGACCCTGTCTTCCTCCCCACCTTGGCTGGTAAGCCTATCCTGTCCCAATGCCATCATTTAGCTGTTCAGAGAGAGACTTCAGGTCCCTCCGGTGGTGCAACAGGTTGGAGCACAGCACTACGAAGCTAGCCACAGTCACTGCAGTATGAGTTTGATTCCCCAGCCCTGGAGCTGACCCACATGACACAGACCTCCCCTGTCTCCCCACTGCTCCCCTCAGCAGTGTACTCCAGTCAATCTGCCTGTACCACTCCCAAATCTCTCTGGTGAATCCTCTCACCACCGCTTCACCTCTGGACTTTACCCTAGTTCTCTATGCATAAATAAGTAAATCTCAAAAAAAAAAAAAAAAAAAAAAAAAAGGAGGGGCTTCAAAATGAAAGCTGACTGCACTTTTAATAAGACATCAAACAATAACGTTTCATATAGGAGGTAGATTTGGTGCATTTTAGTTAATTGGCAACTATATACCACCAAATAGTAAAAACAGGAGAGTTTTTGAAATTCAGGCAACTACACATTATAAACCTTTGGCTGTTAATTCCAATGTGCCATCCATCTCTTTTCTATGCCTAAATCATTGTACTTAAATAAATGCATGTATTTTAGTGGGTTCTATGATTTTAATATGTGTCCTGCCTTAATCAAAGAATGGTTACTGCTTTTTGTCCACTTGCCTTTTCATGCCGACTTTCACCAAAGGGATAAAGTGTACACTCAAAAAAGTCAAATGATAAATTGAATAATAATTTAAGAGAGAAAAAATAATAAACCAATGGGAAAGAGGAGAGGAAAATTGCAGTGCATTGTTACTATTAAAAATGGTTGTGAAATAATATTTTTTCACACCATTATCAGCAAAATTTGAAGTTACTCAAATGAAGATTTATTTGCTTAAGAAACAGTAGGTTTGCTAACAGCCTCTGAGACTCCAAACTATTTTTGCATGAAGAGTTTAACTTGACCGGCTTCCCTGGTGGCACAATGCATTAAAGTGCAGCACTATAAAGCCATAGACACTGCAGCATGAGTTCAATCCCTGGCCCTGGAGGTGACCCACATGGCGCGACAGACCTCTCCTGACCCGCCCACTGCTCCCCTCAGCAATGGACTTCACCAATCTACCTGTTCTGTTCCCCTCTCTGTCTCTGGTGAAGATTCTCACTGCCCTGCACCTCTGGCCTGTGCCCCAGCTCTGTATGCATAAATAAATAAATCTTAAAAAAAAAAAAAGAGTTTAACTTTAGCGTCATCTTTTCTGACACAACCTCAATGAATCAGAGGATATAAAAGCAAAGTCTTGGGGTGGGAGGATGCTTTATACTGGACAATGACGACCGATACACATTTAGACTCTTTGCCCATATCATTGCACTGAGAGAAGCATGGCAGGTTCTGAAATGAAGAGGTTTGAACATGAACATGAACGACACAGAGGGCCTATTCCCAGACCTCTCTGGGAGCGACTAGAGTGCTCAGGAAGACGGGGAACATCCGCGCATCTGGCTCAGCATAGCCCCGGATGAGGCTCTATCAGTAATCTCCACCAGCCCCCAGGCTGAGCCCGAGTCTCAGAGGTGGCCAAGCAGCAGTGACCATCACTTAGTTTAAAAAGTCCATATTGGGCCCTCCCTGGTGGTGCAGCAGGTTAAAGTGCAGCACTAAGAAGCATAGGCCACTTCGCATGAATTTGATTCCCGCCTGCCCCGGAGGAGATCCACACGCCAGGCAGACCTCTCCTGGCCTGCCCGCTGCTCCCTCAGCAGTGTGCTTCGTCGATCTGCCAGTTCTGTACCCCACTCTGTCTCTGGTAAATCCTCTCACCCTCCGCATCTCTGGCCTGTGCCCCAGTTGCGTATGCATAAATAAATAAATCTTAAAAAAAAAATCCTTATCATTTTATCATTGTTAGGGTTCTAACTCAGAGTATTTTTTTGGAGATTTGTTTTTATTTACTTATGCATACAAGAACTGGGATGTAGGCCAGATGTGCAGGGGTTGAGAGAACTCACCGGAGACAGAGTGGGGAGCAGAACAGGTGGATCCACTGAAATACACTGCTGAGGGGTGCAGTGGGAGAGACAGGAGATGTCTGCTGTGCCATGTGGGTCAGCTCCCTGGCCAGGGATTGAACACAGACCACAGTGGCTGGTGATAACTTGATAGTGCTGAGACTTTACCCCTGTGCCACCAGAGAGGCCCCTCATAGTGAAATCTTTAAAATAAAAAATGGCACAGTTTAGAAGATGAATCAAAAAATTACTAAAACCATCAGAGAGCATTATTTAAACATTGCCTGGCTTACAAAGCCAATAACTATCAACCCAGCCTAACAAATTGTACATTCTGTGAAACAATAATTTAAATGACACATGAATTCACTTTACTATGTTAAAGCTGACAAGTATTTCAAAATAAATTGCCCTATTGAAAATATATCAATCTAAATTATTTGCTAATTTCTGTGAGATACATGGCTATCACCTCAGAATTAATACAGACCTGGGGTTAACAAATTTAAATGTTTCAGAAGGAGGAATCCTATGTCTTCAAAATAAAGTCAAGCAATAATTGATCTCTCAATTATTTATTGAATTAAAAAAAAACACAGGGTGATGCCAAACAGAATTTAAATTCCCAAAAGTAGATTTTTTTTTCCCCAAAGGAAGTTATTTTTATAGCCATAACACATTTTGGTGTAACTGTACTTATAAATAGTTTTGTTATCTTAATTAAATTAAAAATGTGATGATCACACTGGATGTTTTCACCTACAATTTTGGCTGTTTCTATTAAATTTTAACCTCTGATATAAATCAAACACAACACTGACTTTTCTCTCCAAGGGGGAAAAATAATAAACAAAAAAAACAACACAACAAAAAACAGTAGTATGTCCCCTTCTATGAAAATGCTTTGGACTTTAGAGTCCTTTGCAACTATAACCTTATTTTGATAAAAATAGAAATGTATTTTAGAATATGTGACCATGCCAAAATAGCTTTATATATCTGTAATGAAGACCAGAAGGTCAGCATGAGGCTTGTTTATTTTCTTTAGCATATTGTAAGAGTGAGAAGGTGTTCCATTTTCTCTAGAGAAGATGCAAGCAGAAATGAATTGAAAAGACATTGGAAAATATTCATGTCAGACACATAGACTTCTTGACTATTAGGAAAATATACACCTGGATATTTGTCGTGAAGGTGGTATAAGCACTGATTTTTGTTAGCATATTGAAGTTAAATCCTGCCTAACGCAGAAATGACTGTCCTATATACCTAGAATGTTACACTTATACACACACACACACAGTGAGATACTTCATTTCATGGCTTGAGCTGTTTCTTGAATTTGAAACATTTCCATTATTATGAACTAAGACTAGACTTTTGGTTCTGTAATTCATTAAGAATAATTTCAGGGCCAAGCTCTGTTGGCATGGACTCATTGTCAGTAATGGGAGCATCTACTGATGATGAAGACGATGAAAATAAAAGGAAATGTCAGCCTGGATTACATTCTCACTGAGTGCCAGTGACACCCTTTCATTGTTCTTGTAAAACAGAGTATCTTACACGTTTGAATGTTTCTTAGTAAATGCAATCAACCTGGGGATCTTGAGATAAATCATCCTGGGTTTTCAAGTAGGGCCCAAATTAATAAGTGTCCTTTGGAGAGAGAGGTGAAGATTTGACACTGGAGATGCTGGACAAAACCAAAGACATGAGTCCCCCTCTGAAGTTGGAGAATCTATGGTTCTTGTAGCCATAAGCCACAAGCAAAACAAAACAAAACAAAGAACATCCAGAGACACATGAGGCTGAGAGGCAAGGAAGGAGTCTCCTGTAGAGCCCTGGAAGTTTGGTTTTAGACCCTGACTCCAGAACAATGAGCGAATAGATTTCTACTACTTAAGCTGCCAAGTGTGTATCAATTTGTTGGGACAGCTACAGGACACTGACACAGGTCTCAATCCCACTCAATAGGCAAGGGGAAAAGGCAGAATGCAATTTGTTGTCTGAGGCCATGAAATTAAGGAAAAACAAAGTGGGGCTAGAAACTAGATCTATCCAAGTCCATAAAGCTTATGCTTAACGTGATATACACTGCCACATTCATTTTTCGTTTTTGCTTCCTTCCTAATATGCTTAAGGCCTAGTTGTTGTTGTTGTTGTTATTTTAAGATTGATTTATTTATGCATACAAGAACTGGGGTATAAGCCAGAGGTGTAGAGGAGAGTGATGAGAGGATTCACCAGAGACAAAGTAGGGAGCAGAACAGGCAGATCGATGAAGCTGACGGGAGCAGCAGATGAGACAAGAAAGGTTTGCTCTGCCATGTGGGTCAGCTACCTGGCCAGGAATCATGGCTGCAGATAGCTTCATTTAACCTATTGTACCAGCAGTAAGGGCTCTGATTAGCTTTTGTCTAACTCCTGTAAAAAGTTGTTTCGGGGCCCTCCCTGGTGGTGCAGCGGGTTAAAGCACAGCACTAAGAAGCTAAAGCCACTTCAGCATGAGTTCAATCCCACCTGCCCCGGAGGAGATCCACATGGTGCTGCAGACCTCTCCTGACCCACCCGCTGCTCCCCTCAGCAGTGTACTTCCTCAGTTGGCTTGTTCTGCTCCCCACTCTGTCTCTGGTGAGTTATCTCACCATCCCTGCACCTCTGGCCTGTACCCCAGTTCTGTATGCATAAACAAATAAACCTTAAAAAAAAAAAAGTTGTTTTGTAGCTTCAGACTTCCCACAGAAGAGTGGTTATCTGTGTAAAGAACTACCCAAAAATAGAGTAAACTGAAGCTACTGCTTCATTTTCCCTGCTATTTTGTCAGTTGGAAATTTCATAAGCCCATGGGCAGGTAGTTCTGACTAATTGAGTACTGGATTCAGACTGAGATTTTTCTGAGCACTAACTCTACTGATTGTCGACTTACTGGTTAAACCATGCTCCTGGAACCACAGAACTCTCAGCTAAAGGGATAGAGCGCTTGAGCTAAGAAGTAAGTGGTAAGGACAGAAGTAGCCACTGTGCATGGCCTTCAGGATACTTCAGATCCTGAAAGAAAAGAAAATAAATCAGATTTCTGTACTAACTCCTAGAGTATATGCACCCACTACTGAAAACCATAACAAAAGATTCTGAGATGCAAAAATCCCAAGTGGACAGAGAGTGGCTTTTACTAGTCTTCATTTTCAACCTTACAGTATTTAGCTCTCCTTACATATGCTCAATCAGTTCAATGTGGTGCCAGATGGAATGTCTCCTGTTTAAACAGGGATACTCTTTTAGTAAGTCACAACTTAATTTACTGAAATCCCCAGGATTGGGAGCTGGCATCACAGTGGAATTCGTTTTCATTCATTTTCAATTTATATTAATTCTCAATAGCAAACCAATGGCATCTCAAGACTAGAAACCCAAAGAACATGTTTTCAGAATTTCTACTTAAGTCTTTCAAAGGACTGTATAATTGAATGCATTAACGTTTTAACAGTCCACATTGTCTACCAATGTCTTCTACAATCAAGGGCTGGTGAATAAATTATTGGCACTCCCATCTCATTTACTGTAACAGCTAGAATAGATATCTTTCTGGAATAAACCTTGACCACTCAAACTAATGGGAATTCAGTTAGTTTTTTTGCCAACCTCAGGAAACATCCATTATCAATAGATGCTAAGAAAATTATATTACAAGTAAGTGTTTTAGAGAGAAAACAGAAAGCACCTTAAAAGTTGACAGAAAACGGAATCTGTGATGGTCGTATGATTGATTTTGAAAAGAAATAGCTGTGGATGCTTAAATATATGAATTGCTTTAAGATATTTTAGGCTTGTAAGAGGGGATATTATTGACCTAAAATAAACTAACGTATCTCAGTAACTTATAATTCATATTTAAATACATATTAAAAGATTGTTTAAAATTCATATTATTGATCTAATTGATTTCAGCAGCTCCCAGGGAGTCGTTGAACATTTTGTAAATAATGTATCTGGTAAAGAGTGGGTCAATGTTCACAAATTTATGGGGACACTTCTGGATTTAATTCTGAGAGTAATTGGAAAGTTACATGCAGGAAATAAAATCTACATAGGTACCAACTATAAGCACCTACGTTTTGACTTAAAATTTCTGTTGGGAAGTTTTCCATGACATATAGAAGTCAGCTATGAAATTGTTCAAGATAGTCAGGGAATGTTACAAATTTAAGATTATTGTTTTACCTGTTCTCTTTGAATTGTGAGAGGATGAATTTGAGTATATTCTAAATTTATATCTTTATTTTACCCTCTACTCTGAATAAAGGAGAAAAAAATGTATCTTAATATGAGTATGCAATTTAGAATATGTAGGGGTTATTATTCCATAGGAAACACCAGAATACATTTTTTAATTTATTAAAAATTCTTAAGTAGCAATTTCTTGTGCAACTTCAACACAAGGCATGATCAGTTAAGAAAACAGAGGAATAAATGTTTTAGATCCTTTGATGACAGAATTTATACTACAAATTTACTCTAGAAACTTCTGACTTCAAACACTAGTCAGTAGATATTTTCATCCTTTGAAAATAAGCATAGGAGTTGCAATCCCATTCTCCATTCCACCTGCCATAGTTGTACAACAAATGAAACCAAATGTTTGCCACATGATCCTCAATATAAAATGACAACAAGATTTATGAACGGAAATGATGTCAAGAGGAGTGTTTATCAGCCAACGTGACTCTTGGTTTGTAGCCCTGAGTTATAAGCCCACCATAACTGCATACCAATGCAAATTAAACCTGGGAAAGAGGTTTCCTGGGCATTCTACACAGTAACACTGTTTGTCTTCATTAGTAATGACAGACCAACCCAACACTGCAGGAAACCTTTTAATCTATTCCCATTTAAGAACATTTACCTCTTTTAAGAAAAAAAATAAAATGCTTGAAAATAGGAGCGAGCTGATTAAACACTTAACCATGACTTCCCCTCAAGGCTTAGGGATCTGGCAATTCATTTTCCTTCCCTCTTAGACATGATGGGGGGTAAGATGAGAGGTTTGGTACTAAGTCAGGGATGAAGATCAGGTGTTTTTTTGTTTGTTTGTTTGTTTTGCATACTTGCTTTCTCTCTCATATATACCAGACACGGCCAGCTTAATTTTGAGGCTGTTGGCAAGCATGACCACAAAGAAGGAAATGATACCCTGTCAGTCAATGACATAGATGTGATATTTAAGTTTCATCCTTTTCTGTAGCCTATAACTCAATTTTAGCAATTTGACAAAATTCCTTTGGAAGGAGCTAGAAGTAATTTTTATCAAAACAGTCTTAAAATTATTAAGAAGTCCGGCCCTCCCTTGTGGCGCAGCGGGTTAAAGCACAACACTAAGAAGCTAAAGCCACTTCTGCATGAGTTCGATTACCGCCTGCCCCGGAGGTGAGCATATGGCCTGGCAGACCTCTCCTGACCTGCCCGCTGCTCAGCAGTGTACTTCGTCGGTCTGCCTGTTCTGCTCCCCACTCTGTCTCTGGTGAAGTCTCTCGCCGCCCCTGAGCCTCTGGCCTGTACCCCAGTTCTGT
>NW_004567129.1:22454810-22458696 GCF_000260355.1 Condylura cristata | reverse complement strand
TATATAAGGACCTCTCCCTTAAGTACATTTCTCTGAGCATTCACCCTTAACCAGAAACAAAGGTTAGGGGACCGTGAAACTCTGCTTTGCATAGGAAAAGTGGGACATGATTCACACAAAGTTGAAGGATGTTTGATAGCTTTGCTAATACTGACTTGATCCTGTCGACAACTTCCACAACATCTTAGTTCTATGATAAATTCAGGGGGAATAAATCATGAAGAGTTGTAATAGTTCCATTAGTAAAAGTGAACTTCAGGAGCAGTTAGTAACCGCCTGCTACTACTTACAATAGCAGCTGATAATCAGTGATAACATGGCCACGCAAACACAAGCTTACTGCATAGTAGTCAAGTTCATGATTTCCCAGGTCACATTGCTGTGGTTCAAATATGATTCCACCACTTAATAATTGCAAAACTTTGAGAAAAGTTCCAATATGCCAAAATGAGGATGATAACACTTTATCGGATTATTGTAAAGGAAACAAATGGGGTAATTTACATAAAACACTTTTTTTAAATCACTTTTCTGTAAGTTCAGTATTATTTTCAAGTAACTCCTTAAAAAGAAGAGATAAGAATAATTGGTTACAGCAATTTTGACCCTGAGATTAAAATACTATTTTCATTACCATTGAAAGTACTATTATTTTGGGCCCTCCCTGGTGGACAGGGGCTAAAGTCTCAGCACTATGAAGCTATCAGCAGTCACTGCAGCATGAGTTCAATTCCGGCCAGGGAGCCGACCCACATGACGCAGCAGACCTCCGGTTTCCCCTGCTTCTCCCCTCAGCAGTGGATTTCAGTAGGTCATCTGTTCTCTCCATTCTGCCTCTGGTGAAACCGCTCAATCCCTTCCACACATCTGGCCTGTACCCCAGTTCCTGTATGCATAAATAAATCTTTTAAAATAAAATGCAATCATTTTTTGAAGAACCAACTTTTCTGCAGTGGAAGGGGTGGGAAAAAGATTAAAGTGAGGGTGGAATGAGTAGGAGGTCTATGGAGATGGTACAGAGGTGAATTGGTGGTGGGAATTTTATGGGAATTTAAAGAAAGCAAACATTGTACAAAAATGAACAATGGTATAATATATATATATAAGTAATAAGCAATATATTTATAGAAAATACTATCATGTTGATTACTTTGATTGTGGTGATCAGGTCACAATGTGGAAATATATACAAAAACATCAAATTATGTGGCCCTCCCTGGTGGTACAGTGGGTTAAAGCACAGCACTAAGAAACGAAATCTACTTCACGATTTTGATCCCCACCCTAGGAGCTGACCCACATGGCGTGGCAGACCTCTCCTGACCCGCCCGCTGCTCCCCTCAGCAGTGTACTTCATCAGTCTGCTTGTTCTGCTCCCCACTCTGTTTCTGGTGAAGCCTCTCACCACCCCTGCTCTTCCGGCCTGTATCCAGTTCTGTATGCATAAATAAATAAATCTTTAAAAAATCAAATGTATATCTTAGAGAATTCCTATGTGAATTGGATGTCAATAAAACAAAAAAAAAATAGTATCACTTGCCACTTAATGCCAACTTCTGTGTCAGACACTGCTAAACATGTTATTTTATATTGTCTGGTTTTCTGCTGCCTGCAAGTTATGAGGTATTGACTATGCTGTTTTAGATAAAGTTATTGTAAATGTGAAGTCTGCACAACTTGCACAGTGCAGCTTCAAACATACATGTAGTGCAATCTTTCACAACCCTGCTGTCTTAGATCTATTGGGATTTGATTGAAAATGAGGAAGGAGTCTGAAACATAATGGATTAGATTTGATTTCTACTAGATATGCTTCTGAATTTTGACTCAGCCATTAGCGCATTTTGTAACATTACCTAAATCTCCTCTCTGAATCTTAGTTTCATCCTCTATAAAAAAAAACAAATGAAATTTCCACCTTGTAGTTTTCAAGGACTAAATAATTTTAGTTCCATACTTTTTGCCAAATGAGTGGCACAAAGTAAGTACTTCAAAGATGACAGACATTGACACCCTATTTTGAGATAATGTCAAAAATAAATAAAATCACTCTTACTCTGTTAAAATGTCCTAATATATGAAACATATAGACAGATTTTATAAGTAGAAAGTCACAAAATCTGAGGTGACATCTGTACTTCTATAGATGTATATATAAAACGAATATATAAATCATTCTGAGTATAGACATAGATATTATTCTAGAGGATAAAATCTTTGTCTCCTTTATTAATTGACTAAAATTTATTTTTCATAAGGCATTTAAAATGAGCACTTCCATGGGACACACATTTATTTTTTTAGATTTTTTTTAAATTTATGCATACAAGAACTGGGGTGAAGGCCAGACATGTGGGGATGAGAGGATTCACCAGAGACAGAGTGGGGAGCAGAACAAACGAATCTACTGAAATCCACTGCTGAGGGAGCAGCGGGTGAGTCAGGAGACGTCTGTTGCACCATGTGGGTCAGCTCCCTGACCGGGGATTAATCTCAGTGCACTGGCAGCTGCCCATAGCTTCACAGTGCTGTGACTTAGCCCCTTGAACTACCAGGGAGGCTCAGAACACTGCAAGTTCTATAAGGTGATTTGGCCTTTGTTTTGTTAAAACCTGTTGTACTATTCTTAGGGAACACATTTTGGAGCAATTTTACTGAATTACTCAAACTGGTTAGGGTTTCCTTCTGGAAAATCCCTCCATCAACCTCTTTTATTGAAGCAAAAACAGCAAACTATTCAAGCCTTTTTAGGCCAAATCTCTTAATTTCATTCCTCTAATGCAAATGTGAAAATAAATATTTCCTGATAGTTTTCTTTGAAAGCAAGTAAGGACTTTTCCAATAAAAAAAATCTCCGAGTTGGATGTTTTTCTATAGAGAGAGAAACATCTCCTGTATAAATGTGATGCATCCAAGAAATTCAGTAGTATGTCAGATTTCCACAATCTTTCTGGTACAGTTATCACGAAGCTAACAGACATGTTAAGTATAAAACTCTTCCTAATCAGCCATAATTCTTGGGTGATCATTGTCAGTGGATTTGATGCCTGCATCGATATTAATTGCCCAAATTTCAGGCAGGATTAGGCAGAATACAAGAAAAAAAAATTAGACAGACCAGGAGGAAAAGGTTTCTTAAGCTATTTTAGCAGCTTAGAAGTAAATCATAAAATGTCAAGCTGCAGAAATTGGCTCCGATAAATATGATTTTTTCCTGAATTAGTTCACTAAGCTTTTATCCTTTCTGAACACTTTCAGTCAATCCTAAATACTTTAAATGCCAAGCTTAATATTGAACAGTTATGCTATAGCGCATATAGAAGTCTGAAAGCAGCAGTTATTCTAGATGAGAATGAGTTATTTTATCTTCATTTACACCCCCAAAATGAAAGGAAACAAGCATCGTGAAAAGAGATTTTAAACAAATGAATATTCTAAAGAAGCCAGGTTTTGGCTACCAATGAAAAAATAGAAATTAAAAAGGACTGCATCATCATTTCAACCAGGTTGTGTCTACAGATTATGCTTCTCCCTGCCTCCTTGGCCACTGGATATGTCTCAGTTCCTGGGAGGGGATCTAGGGGTCTCATTGTAATTTAATTTTTACATTCTTATTTAGGGGAATTTAGATTTGACAATGACTATAAAAACTGCACACCAGCTGTCACTTGGCTTCCATTCCTGTGTGGTCTTTGCTCGATGCACACGAGTAAGCCCCAATAATGCTGAGGAAACTTGTGCCGGGAGGATAGTTTGCATCCTATAACATCTATGGAAAATGCTTTCTTTAAAAGAAAAAAAAAGGGGGCCCTCCCTGGTGGCGCAGCGGGTTAGAGCGCAGCACTGAGAATCTGAGGCCGCTTCCGCATGAGTTCGATTCCCGCCT
>NW_004567129.1:22435646-22454371 GCF_000260355.1 Condylura cristata | reverse complement strand
ACAAATAAATAAATCTTAAAAAAAAAAAAAAAAGAACACATATAAGCATTATCCATTTTCCAGGTTTCTCTAAGGAAGATAACTTTTAGGCAACTCGATTCACAAATTATGATTTTAAAGCTAGGAGACAAGAATCACATGGGACGCTAGATAACAGGGCACTAACTTGGAAACCAGGAGAAGGGTTCACAAAGCCCTCACCCTAACTAGCTGTGTGACTTTGAATATGCCAAGTTACTATAGGCCATAGTGAGGGGCACCCTGGAGCCCCCAAATCTGCCTGCTAAATGGGTTCTGCCATCTGCCATATCAAGGAAAAAATCATATGCTCGTGCCTAAGACCTTGAATGAACTTTAATATAATTAGTGTGTGATTGAGAGGACAGCAGAGAAATAATATCATTTCAAATGAAGCACCCCAAATTACCCACCCCCTCGTGGGCAAATGCCCAGCCACACAAAATTGATCCAAAGCAGGGTTCCTGAGGCCTCAAAGCTTGCCACAAATCTAAGGCACTTTCTGGTGGGGAACTTACAGGGAGGAGCAGAGCTGGAAAGACTAGTCTGGGATGAATGGGTCAAGACAAAGACCGCCATTGCCAACTTCCCCAAGGCCTCTTGCTCATACCTCTGACTTTTTCAAGTGTCTTCTTCCATGGCCCCCAAGTCCCTCTTACAAATTCAAGGTGGAGAAGCAAGTGCATTTTCTTCACATGTCTCCTGGCTCCATGGGCCTCCTTCAGATATCATCTTGATCCTCTTCCTTCTCCCCATCCTCACCAACTTCCCCTCCTTGTTCGGGGAACCTGGGACCCTTCATTTTGGGAACACCCTGTTACAAAGGTCATCTTTCAGGGCTTTCTTTATTTTAATTAAACTAACTTTTTTTTTTAATTTTAATATGCCTGAGATCAGAGATTGAGTCATGATTCCTGCTCTGTTTATAGTTTTGATGAAACATCAAATGGATGATTGATTGCTGACACTACAATTTATCACAACTCATTTTTTCCCATTTGCAGAGAAATATTTAACATACCAAAATTTTAATGCACCTTCTCACTTTATTTTATTGACACAGAATACCGCTGAAGGCAGGAATTTAAACCTTATTTGGAAGTATGAAGAAATTAAGTGCATTATTCTTTGTTTAACGTTCATAGAAGTCTACCAAATGGTGCTGTTTGTAATCAAACAGCTGCTGTTTTATTCCCAAAGACAAGATAATGCTTCAATGGTTTGTTAGGAAAGGAGGGTCCATTCATTGCTTAGTTCTACAGTTCTCCAGAACTACTGTCAATATCTGTCAGTAAAGTGACAACTTAGGAAATCTTGGTTGTCACACTATCTACAGTTTAAGTTCTTAAAAGCTCTCTTTCAGATTCCCACTCTTAGCTCCATGCTCCTTCCTGCACAGATGTTAAATAATACCTGCAGCGGGCATGAATACTATAAAAAGAGGGATTAAAAAAGTTATGTAAAAATACCCTTAAAGTCATTACCAAATATTTTCTATAGGTAATTCAGCAAATTAGAAATTACAAGTTAGAACAGAAAAGCATGAAGAATGCCTATTACCTGATTATATTTTCTCTAGCAAGGTAATCTGACATAGTGGAGTATCTAGTAATTTCAAGTTTTTTTCACTGAATATTAGCATTGACCACCTTCAAAATTATAGACTTACTCACTGATTAATTTAAAGGCATGCAAGCTTGCCTAACTGTAAAAATCTGTAAAAATTAAAGGAAATTTACTAAGATTACCTGGTATATCTGCTAGTGAATTTTAGGTATACGTCTTGTAATTTTTTACTGTAATTCATTCAAATAGTATACCCTGCTCTACAAATATTTTTTGTGATCTTTCTAAATCAGTATTCTCTTTGACCTTCTGAAACATCATATCCTTCCTGAACTAAATTATTAAGTGTAACAACTTGCTCTATTTTAGAAGAAACTATAATTTTTGTAGGTAAGAATTTACCTGGAATATTTGATCAGTGAGAAAATTATTTAAACTAAGGACTGAACATTTTTTATTATAGCTTCTTCCTTATCTTTTGGATTTAATGTAAATATTACCTTGGCGAAATGATGTAAAAGTGTTTTTAAAAATTATTTAATCCAAATAATTCTCTCAACAGAAATTTACAATGAAGTTTGTTTTTTTCTAAGTTATTTGAAATAAATTATCTTTATTGAGTGATAGTTAGCAATGTTTTTAAAGCACTCAGCTATTGGTGGTTTCATTGAGAGCAGAATTATTTAATAAACTTCACAATTCTCAACTTCAGTGTTAGAATTATTTCCCCTGAAGCATTTCTCAAGGTAAAATAAGCTTGTGTTCTCATTATTCCCAGCTCATCTTATTACAGTATGAAAACAAATATTATTGAATTGGAAAAGAAGACTAAAAATAAACAGTGAGAAAATATTTGTTTCTCCAGATGTGTTTTAGAAACACAACTTTCTCCCTTGTTTCTCTATGAAGCACTTAAAATCTGGCTTCTCTAAATCAACAAATGCCTAGTATAAATAAGGATTAATAAACAAAGTGATTTATATAAATTCTTAAATTGTACTTGATAAGAGACTTTAAAGATTTATTTTACTTATGTATGCATACAAGAACCGGGGTGTAGGCCAGAGGTGAGTGGATTCACCAGAGACAGAGTGGGGAGCAGAACAGGCAGATCCACTGAAATACACTGCTGAGGGGCAGCAGGTGAGACAGGAGAGGTCTGCTGCACCATGTGGGTCACCTCCCTGGCTGACAGTTGAACTCCTGCTTCAGGGACTGCTGGAGCTTCAGAGTGCTGAGACTAAACCTCTTGTCTGACCAGGGAGTACTCTTAAGTGATTTTATTTATGGTTTTTGAGAGAGCAATTGTCTGACATCTCTCAGGACGAAGGCTGGTGTCTGCCAGTGGTGGGGGTCATTGATAGACATATATGCCTGCATAGGGGAGTAAGGCATTGTGAAGGCAAGGGAACAAGCCAAGCAAAAGTCTATAAAGGGTTTAATTGAGGGTTTTATAGGGTGATCCTAACTGAATATGTCAGTATCTTCATAGGTCCTCCTTAAATATCTATTAACATACTCAAATATCCTGATATTCTTAAGTAAATTAAAAGATAGATGCTGCAGAGAATATTGAGTACCTTAAGGAATTTAGAGAGGCCAAGGCAACCAAATATAGATATTCAATTAGGGAACTTTCATCCATTCCATTTTGTGAAAGATGCCCCTTTTTCTCATGGAGTCTCTTAGAGTTGGGACACCGAATGTAAACAATAATGTTTAAGACTTTTTCAAACATATGCTACCAATTAAAGCAGGAGCAAAGTCAAAGTAGATAATTGATTGCTTGTAGATCTCTGGGAACTAATTTTAGGGGTAAATATGGCTGCCCATTAAAATTTCATATAAAACATAGCATTATAAAACACTTCCTTAAATATTCTCTATTTTGAAAGTTTAAAAGGAAAAATCATACTGGCAATAATAAGGAAGAGGAAATTTTTTTAGAGATAAAGGGGGATTTAGAGATTTTTGTCCATTTTCTTTATTTTCTAGACAGGGTATGTGAAGAAAAGACATGCCAAATCACTTAGTTTCTCTGCATTTAAGAAGCTAAATCTAGTGAGGGAATAATAAAATATAGTTCCATTTTGCATATTGGGAAAGATACACTATTAAAAATAAACATCATCTTAAATTGGATTACTTGACTAGCAGCTAATAATGTGATGGGAAATCCACTTAGAATGGGACCATTGCTAGGTTTATTAAATGTTTTTTAGAGTGGATCACAGTGACAACCTTTCATTTATTTGTTTTCCTTTGAGTATCATCCACAGATAGTGAAGAAAATTATTACTGGATTTATAAAGATGATTTTTGGGGATTCGCACTGATATTACTTTTGGAAACTTATCTAAATAGCAAATACTTATTTTCATCAACGACTTGAGACTCAAAGAAAGTGGGCCAAAAGTATGAGTATGAATGAATGAGAGGTGAGAGTCTTACAAAGAGAGATGCATTCAACAATAGATTGCTACTAGCACCAATATGTAAAGATACAGCTGCAAATACAATTAGTCATTTGACTTGAAAAAGCAGTATTGATAGAAGGAAAACATGAGCCGATAAAAGGTAAATTAAAATACGCCCCCCCAAATAAAGCAACAATCCATGAGAACTAGGGTTTTATCATCTACAACAAGTAGTTAAAGGAAATTAAAATTACTCTACAGACTGATGTTACTCGATCATTGGCACTTCAAAGAAAAGAAAAACAATTCTCAAATCATTACTTGTGAAACAGCGTTTATGGTCGAACATTAAAATTGTAGGTCCTATCAACTCTACTGTATCCATACTTTCTTATAATCTTATAGCATATATGTCCACTTACATTCTCATCCTGATGATCAGTTTTACTAGGCTCCAAAAGACAATGCCACTTTTCCACCCTACGGGTTTTGATGGGTGATTCAGAAAGATTTTACAAGGATTTGCCTGTATTGTGCACAATACTATGATGGCCATTTTGAAGGGCAAATGATATCAATGGATCTGTTTGCTTTTTCCCACCAAGTTCTACCTACTTTTCTAGGCTCACCTCCTCCATGACAGTCACAGCGCATAGTCAGCTGTGTGAAAACCATCTGTAAGCTTTGTTTACGCCACTTGTCCAACCTACAATAGCTTTCTACAGTTATTAAGTCAACCTATCTGTCACAACCAATTGCGTCTTTTCTATACATATGTGTTGTTCCTAATGATAAGATTCTATTGATTTTATAACTATTATAACACATAATCTTTCTAATATAGTAGATAAACATGAATCCCTTTAGGGTGTGAGTTCTTTAGGGTCATGACCATTGTCATAACCTATCAGCAGAGAGAGAGCTTCCTTGTATTTCATGCAGAATTAGGCTACACCAGCATTTCTTCACTTGAAGTGTGAGTATAGCAGCTCTAAGCAGTCCTCCTTGTGTAGATGAAGGAAACATAACCCATCCTGCATTTGTTTTGTTTTTTCACCAAGAATATTTTCCTAATTTTCCATACAAATAAGTAAAATTCATTCTTTATCCTTTCTGTGAACACAAATTATATCTATTATATATAGTTAACAAAGTTATAGCTATTTTTAGAATTATTGTACAATAACATGCTTCTCTGCAGAAATTGTACTTCCTAAGCTTTAAGTAAAAATAAAATAAGGTTATTCTTCTACCAAGTGCTAAACAGAGGCACTTGAAGTCACATATGATTTTAAATAATATCTTCTATATATTCAATGGAGCATTAAAAAAAATTCACTTGATTGTCTGTTAAATAAAGATCTGTTTTCCCCATTCTCTATTAAATGATATTGTGTCCTTGTAACATTTTTCTGTAAGGCATTAGCTTTCAGCAGTTGTCTCTTATCAAACTAGACAAAGCTTTCAACTTAATTGAATTTGAAAAGTACAAAGATTGAGCTGACTTACCAAAATGTATGTGGTAGCTTTAAACACATAAACAAAATGGATGAAATTGGTATGCTGGCTTCAGTGTGGCAGTTGAAGGAAAGGTATAGTAAAGGAACAATTTAATTAAAGATTGAAGAGTCAATAAAAATGAGATTATATATACAGTGAGATTTATGATAATGAGTTTAACCTTTTTAGATCTGAAAATATGCATCTACCTATATTCTCTCTAAAACTTTCCAAATTTATATCTTATATATCCTTTCTATTTTCCTGAAAATTCTACAGATTGTTGATTTTTATTAAAAAACTGTTATATGTGCCCTCTCTGGTGGCGCAGTGGGTTAAAGCACAGCACTAAGAAGCTAAAGCCACTTCTGCATGAATTTGATCCCCGCCTGCCCAGGAGGGATCCCACATGGCGAGGCAGACCTCTCCTGACTCGTCCGCTGCTCCCCTCAGCAGTGTACTTCTACAGTCCGCCTGTTCTGCTTCCCACTGTCTCTGGTGAAGGCTCTCACCGTCCCTGCACCTCTGGCCTGTACCCAAGTTCTGTATGCATAAATAAATAAATCTAAAAAAAAAAGTTATATATTTAGACTTTTATTGAATCTATAAATCTATAGATAAATTTGAAGAAAAGTGATCTCTTAAGAATTTTGAATCTTTGAATCTACTCTAATAGCACTTATTTTAATATAATTCACTATTTATCTTTCCCTAATTTTAACTGTTGATGTAGGTCCTGGGTCTAACTTACTATTAATTTAATAGACTTAATTTAAATTAATTTTAAATGCATTTGCCAAATGGGTACACATTTTTAAATGATGTCTGCAATGAAAAATCATTTATGTTTATATTAATTGTGAATTAATGCTGAATAATGAGGAAGTATTAGTGCTACTTATAGCTGAGAGAGAGATAAGAGAGTTTAGAGATGCTGAAAGAAAGCAATAAATTGCCAGCAGTGAACTTTTGGTCCTTTTTCACCCCTAATGTCCTAATGTTTTTTGCTTTGACTTTTGTCAATGATAATAAGTCTAAGGAAATTTTCAAAACATAGCTCTAAAATTTTATATATTTGTCATTTTATATAATGTAGCTGCTTTGGCATTTTACAACATGCCATGAAACTGATCAATGTCTATGTGAGATAGAAAAAAAAAAATGACTTAGGAAGAGAGATATTGAGAGAGAGAGAGAGAGAGAGAGAGGGAGAAAGGAAGAGAGAGAGAGAGGGAGAGAGGAAGAGAGGAAGAGAGAGAAGGAAGAAGAGAACCACTGATATTTCAAGTCACTAGTAAGAGAATACTGGGTTAAATATAGAGGATATAAAGGGACTGTTTTACTGAGGTAGAGCCCACCTAGGTGGCTAGCTAGCTATTCTGGACAGTGTATCATAAAGTATTGCATAGGCTAAATATGTCAAAAGCAGAAAATTTTAGCATATCAGGCAAACAGTCATAATTCAACTGATAAAAATCCAGAAAATAAAAGGAACAAAAGTCTAAATTATGTATACGGAGCCAAGGCTATGGGCTCAGAGCCCATTCAGGGGATCACTATTGTAGTGATCTTCCTACTGATGCATAGAATTCTGTGCACTTTATTTAGCATTGGGTCTGCAAAGGGCTTATACTGAAGTAAAAATTGTCATCACAGCAGGAACACAGTCTGACAACCCCACTATCAATAAAAACAATTCAGCAAAAACAAAACAAGTAATTTCCTTCTATTTTTCCTTATCGGTATTATTATACATTTTACATGTTTGACACATTGACTCAGAAGAAAAGATAATAGAGATAAGAGAAATAGAACTGCCCAGGACAAATGAAGGGCAAAATGAGTAACAGTCCAATTTTTAAACCTGAATTAGCAAGGAAAGAAAATCAGGATATTAAAAACATGTATGTCAGGGGAGTAATCACTTTAAACCAAAACAAGGCTAGTGAAGATAAATTTCAAGCAAAGAGACTCCAATCAAAATGAGAAAAGGGAGCATTTACAATGCACAGCCAGGCTGAAGTCACATTCTCCACACAAAAGGTTATTATTTTTGATTTGAGGTCTTAACAGTCAGCATCTCTTGGCATAGAAGCTTCATAAAGACCCATACTATTTACCCAAATATTTGAGAGTTCCCACCATAAACAAAATGAATGGGATGCTCTCATTAGCTGTTCATAAAACTTTCCCACATACTTCACAGTAGCACATTATGGTAATCTTATTGGAAGTGGTAGATAACAAAAATGTCAGTCCATTTTTTTCTGAGAGCTTTCATTCGTGATCTCCAGGCACCCCACCTCTACCCCCCACCACCCCTATGCTACTTTTTTGCCGTAGAGGAAATTGATTATAGTCCCTCTCATCTGAAAAAGCCTCTCTCTTCTCCCACCTCTCTGGATGTGAAGTGAGACCAGTGTGGAGTATTGTTCCATGGCACCTTAGTTCAGTTTGGTCCATGGGGGTGTGATCTTGACTTCAGCTCATTAAAGAGTGGACCTTCCATGCCAGGCCCGATTTCCCCTGTTGCAATGCCTATTTTACTGAACTGCTAATATATATTTTTGAGGGTTTTAAAGTAAATATTCAGGGCCCTCCCTGGTGGCACAGCAGGTCAAAGCACAGCACTAAGAAGCTAAAGCCACCTCAGCATGAGTTCTATCCCAGCCCCGGAAGTGACCACATGGTGCAGAAGACCTCTCCTGACCAGAAGGCTGCTCCCCTCAGCAGTGTACTTTGTCAGTCGGCCAGTTCTTCTCCCCACTCTGTCTCAGGTGATTTCGCTCTCCGCCCCTGCACCTCTGGCATGTACCCCAGTTCTGTATGCATAAATAAATCTTAAAAGAAACAAATATCCAAGTTGCCATGTGAAAAAAAAAAAAACAAGCCTATTTACAGGCTTACTCTAACAATAAATTAACACATATTAATCTTAGTTCTTTTCACTCAATACAAGTTAATTATTCTCAACAACAAATCATTGTCATCATTGTTTTTAGACCAAGGAAATGGTAACTTGATCTTATATCAAACAACTATTGAATCTGATCACTTATCAAATGAAGTTGTATTTGTGAACCACGGTGTGAAATTGGAAGCAAAAGCAAAAGCCCTTGTTTTTTATAGAGTTCACATTTCAATGGGGGAAACTGATATTAGACATGTAACTAAAACAGTATGAAGAATCTGAGACAATTTCAGAAGGAATCATCTGGAATTGCAGAGCAAGGAGAGCTAGTCTAATATAAAAAATTAAATAGCATCTCCCAGGGTGGGGTGAGGGGAACATTTTGAGCAAGGTATATGATACTAACAAGAAAATTCTCCAGAATTATAGGAACTGTATTTTGAAAATATGGCAAATTGCTAATGAGCATGTATTTGCTAAAGGAAAAATAAACAAGGATAGAACATTCCTCAGAGCCTGACAGCAGAACATTGTAGGTGTGAACAGAGATCTGCTGGCTGGTAGCTGATCTTGGTATATTATTAAGACAAAGCTTCTAGCCCATGTCTGGCACATGGCGAGTCCTTCATAAATGTGTTAGTTGTTGCTTTGCATGGCTGAAGATGAGCCTGTGACCCTGGCCAGTAGAATACTATAAGATTCAGTAGATTGAGCCAACAGAGTTGTTTTTAACACATAGAGTTGGAAGAATTAAACAGAAAACAGTTCCATGAAAAGGCTCCAAGACCTTTAGAATCTACAAATTTGGGCAGCTTTCATTATCTTAATATAAAGTAAGTAACCTGTCTCTGGATACTAATAACAGCCACAAAAACCAACTGAATTCATTCTATGAACTATTTTTTTTTTCTCCCTGAAACACCTATATCTATCACCAGGAGAGTTTTTTAGGGATCCACATACATAATGGATCTTATTATCTAAATATCCAAATAAAAACAAAGCAAGCTTTGTCCCTCTGGGAATGGTGACCTCCAAAAGACTTCAGATACATTATGAGGAAGTGAAGGCCATTACTGTGTGACTGTTGGAAGAACAGTGTGAAAGACGACTTCTACACTTGCATTTAAAATAATAGAGATATTAATATCTCAATGTTACCTTGGAAATTTTAATCATGCCAATTATTTTTATAAGGCATATTTAGACAAGAAAGGTTGTCACTTTAAGTTTAGAGATTGTTTTTATTTTTATTTTTGTTTATGGATACAGAACTGGGGTACAGGCCAGAGATGCAGGGGCAATGAGAGGATTTACCAGAGACAGAGTGGGGAGCAGAACAAGCTGACTGATGAAGTACACTGCTGAGGGGAGACGTGGGCTAGCCAGGAGAGGTCTGCCATGCCATGTGGGTCACGTCCGGGACTGGGATTGAACTCATGCAGAAGTGGCTTTAGCTTCCCAGTGCTGTGCTTTAACCCGCTGCGCCACCAGGGAGGGCCTGAAGATTATTTTTTAAGAGTCGAACACACTTGTTATGGATAATGAAAATGACGTGTTCTCTCTTATAATTTTTTAACTATGTTTTAAACAGGATAAAACACAGAGACAATTAAATTGGAAATTCCTCTTTAAAAGAAGCTAATGTTACAAAGTAAACACAACTGTTCATGTTGTTTTAGCAATTTCTACCTGCATTTTACTGGTAAACATTCTAGGACGTCAGTTCTATTGAATCCTGACTGAGGACAAATAGGTAAAGAAGTGGCGGGCGATAAAATAGTAGTCAACATTGAACTTCAGGTGAAAATTAAATATTCTGCATTTCTACTTCTATTCTTCAAAAATCAAGTAGTTTGTGCATGTGTATGGGTGGGGGAGACTCAGATTAGCCATTGTAAGTTTTCTTCCTCATGATTTTCATTGTAGAGACAAGTTCAAAATATGATATTCCAACTGTATTTCTAGAACTATGCTTTGTTTAACAAGCAGAGACAATTGAAACATAATAGACTCTATATTAATATTTGTTTCATCAATTTTCTGGGGCTGTAGTGGTCAGCTGTGGACTTCAATTCTATGGGATAGCCACATGCCGCAAAATGAAATGAGACCATTCTCTCACAATATTGACCAGTGTTAACTCAAAATGGGTTAGAGATTTGCACATGAGACCAGAATCCATTATATACATGGAAGAAAACTTAGGCAAAACATTTACCAACACTGGCTTTAGGGATTTCTCTAGGGGCTCCACTCTAACAGCAAGGAAAACAAAAGCAAAAAAATGAATAAATGAGACTATATCAAGCTAACAAACTTCTGCACAGAGACCCTATTATTAAAATAAAACTACACCCTTCTGGATGGAAAAAAAAATATTTGTATATCATACATCTGACAAGGGACTAATATCCAAGATGTATAATGAATTCATAAAACTCAGCAAAATGAACCCAATCAAAAAATGGGTAGAGGCACTAAAAAGATAGTTCTCCAAGGGAAACAGCAATGGCACATGAAAAATGTTCAGCATCACTTATCATCAGGGAAATGCAAATCAAAACAATGATGACAGACTGCCGTACTCCATTCAGAATGGCCCATATTAAAAAAACAAAAATAACAAATATTGGTGAGGGTGCGGGGGAAAAGGAACCCTCTTACAGAATTGGTGAGACGTAAACTGGTCTAGCCCACATGGAAAACTGTATGGAGGTTCCTCAATATATTAAAAATATAAATAGATCCACCCTAAGACCCAGCAATATACTTCTTGGCATTTATCCAAGAAATGCAAAAATAAGTTTTGTATATGTATGCATATAACCCGATTCATCAGACACTATTTACAATAAGCCAAGCTTCAGAAACAACCTAGTTACCTAATGACAATAAGAAGCCGTGGTACACATACATGATGGAATACGATTCAGCTATTAAAAGTATTAAAAAAAAAAAAAGATGAACTCTTGCCATCTACCACAAACAGGAGGGAGTGTTGCTAAGTGAAGTAAGTCACAGGGAGAAAGACAAATCCCAGATACCATCCCTCGGATGAGAAATATGGAGAAGAAACACAGGAACTGATAAAGCTAAGCCAAAACAAAATCAGAAAATTTGACTGCAGAGCTGAGGCTACCAGAGGGGAGGGTGGGGGCAGGAACAAAGTGGGGAGAGGACTCAGTGCCTACAATAAAGGGATGTGGGTGCTCTGGGATGAATGGGGTTCAGTGAGGCAAACCTGAGGTGGTGCAAACCTATTCCTCTGAGTCATCTGCAGTGCAGAAAACCAAGATCACCTCAGTGTGTGTGTGTGTATGTGTGTGTGTGTGTGTGTGTATATATATATATATATATATATATTCTTTTGAGAGTGACACTAATATATTGCATTTTATTGCTTTAGACTGTGACTTGGATATTGGAGTTTTACTAGATGGAAACAAAGACTTATGAACCTTGAGCATTCTACGAGGAGAACTAAGAGGTAATCTTTAAACTGTGTAACAGGTAAGTGCTATTTTTAGATTCCAAGTAGTTTTCCTACTAGTAGAATGCCTTAAATTCTTTGAAATTTTAGTATAAGCAAGAATTTTACTACAGGTTTGTGCTGGTGTAAGTATACAATAAGAACATACAACTAATTCGATTCTCTTCCTTTTTCCCCTCTCTATTGTTTATGAATTTAATCCAACTCGACATTTGTTCCCCTTCTCATGCAATACAACCCATTTGTAGACATGAAATTTAAGAAATTAAAATTTGTATTTAAAAAAATTAAAAAGTGGAAGTAGCAGCCCTCCCTGGTGGCGCAGCGGGTTAAAGCACAACACTGAGAATCTAAAGCCGCTTCCGCATGAGTTCGATTCCCGCCTGCCCCGGAGGAGATCCACATGGCGAGGCAGACCTCTCCTGGCCCGCCCGCTGCTCCCCTCAGCAGTGTACTTCCTCGATCTGCCTGTTCTGCTCCCCACTCTGTCTCTGGTGAAGCCTCTCACCGCCCCTGAGCCTCTGGCCTGTACCCCAGTTCTGTATGCACAAATAAATAAATCTTAAAAAAAAAAAAAAGTGGAAGTAGCTATTTGTTCTCTGTTTAATCCTGAAAAACAAGTTGAATAATCAGACTCAGATCTTTTTGGCCCTTCCTTTCTAGGGCATCAATATTCCTTTTAACCACAGCAGACAGTGCCGATCTGTGTAGACTTTTACTCCTTTATATAAGTTAAGGAATCTCAAAGAATTCTTTTTAATCTATTTCCACAATACAGTTCTTTGTAGATAATAATAGTTCTGATTGCAACACCGATGTCTTTTATCTTTAAGAATTCTCAAGTGAAATAAAAATAACCTTATTCAAAGAAAAATGTATTATATAACTTTCACATATTTTTAGACTTTTTTGTACTCTAGAAATATTTTCATTTAACCAGTGACAAGGAAATTATTTTGACCACCTTTAAAGGAAAACAAGCAGCTATCACAATAATTAATTATGAAAAAGGGAATGTAAAATATTATTTATTTAAAATCTTATATTTTATCATAATTTTATTTACCGTCAAGCCATTAAATAGTAATGATCATGCTTTTATAAAAGTTCAAGTGAAATACTTGGAAAATATTGCAAAAGTACAAGAAATTTTATTTAGTATTCCACAGACGTAAACAAACACAGTCTGTGATTTTTTTTTATATTTATAGTGAACAAATGATAGTCTGATTTAAAAATAGACACAATTAGCTTATGCTATGATCTGAATGTTGAGCACCTTAGTAGAGACCTGTTGTCTTTTTCCCTCTAGCTTAGTTCACTTAGCTTAATTCCTCTGATTCATGGTAAATGGCAAGTTTTCCTCTTTTAATTTTTATAGCTGAAGAGTATTCCATCATGCAATTATCTAACTTAAGCCAGCCTTTCCTCATTAGGAACTTAGGTTGTTTCCATCTCTTGCCTCATTGTAAATAGTGTTTCCCCTTCCACTATGTGGGGACCTAGCAAGAAGTTGGCAGGCTGCAAACCAGAGAAGGTTCTTACAGGATGGTGCCTTGATTTAGTTCAGAAGTGGGACAAAAACAAAATCTTTTCAAAAAAAAAAATAGTGAGCTATCTGCATGGTTTCTCCTAATGGTATATTAGCTGTGCAATTTGCTAATAAATTGTTGAGGGCAGACGCTAAATTTGAGAGAGAAAAAAGTTTTGTTCTCTTTCATTCAAAAGTGTTAGATAAGCTCCTATGAGGTGCTAAGTAGACTGTTAGGCTTTGGTTGCATATTGATGAGTCGATGATCTAACATGTATTTAGGAGGCACATATGAGCAAGACAGTAATAAGACAAATTTTAGACAATCCTAAGTGACAGCAAATAAAGCAAGACGTACGGCAGTAGCTGAGATTTTACAGTTGAGGAACAAACAGTTCACTGAGGCAATGACAGTTGAACTAAGACCCTAATGACAAGAAGAAAACAGGATGATGAAAAAAAAAGTCTCCACCCTCCTCATGTCACCAGGGAGCTGACCTGTACAGACTATACCACGACACCCTTCTCTTTGGCTTCTAGTTAGATCCAGGTAACATCCATCACAAGCCTCTGGATGTGACTTCTCTCCTCTTATTCCTCTTCTCCCTATCTGCCTTCCTCTCCTTTCTTATCTGTTTTGACACCTCAAGTGGCACTCCTTGGCAAGATGACTCCAGGATAGAGAACTTCATGAAGTAGGCTTAGTAGGGAATGTTCTCGCCCTCCTGAGAAATATAAGGAATTTAAGGGCAGTGGGAAAGTGACTCCTTCCCCCAAAAAGCATCACACCACATTTGACTCCATGAAATTCTGAAAATTGGATGACCCTGCAGAACTATTTCAAATGAGGACCCCCCACATGGACTAGTCATTGGATTTAGAGCACCCAGGGAAGGAGAGGGAATGTAGGGCAAAGCTATTATGGAGGATTGCCTGCCAGCAGCTTTGCCTGCAGCTAGAAAAATAAACTCTTCATTCCTGAGTGGGAATCTAGGTAACAACTTTCACCCTACTCTCCTTAACCTTCCTATATTTTCCCCAGGTTCACTTCAAATTTAAGGCCAAGCCCTCCTTTTCACCTAGAGGACTCTTCATTCCATCCGCTCTAGACTGTACTCGTTATTCACTGTGGATTCTCCCTAGTTCACCCCTGTTCATTCATGTCAGCCAGACTTCCAAATTTGTCCTTGGGCCTTTGGGAAATGACAGGTAAAGGGAGAATTTGTCAATATCTTACAATACTCATAAAGATGGCTTATGTGTGTCAACTCCATGTGGCATGTATGTTGTAGGTAAAAATTACGTTCATGAACGTGGTAGTTCATACATTCATCTATTTAAGATTAATTCCCTGTGTCCACACCATAGGCCAGGCTGTGTACTAGGCATTAAGGATACCCTATACTGTCAGGCAATCTAAGAAAACACTTAGACCCTCAGTATAATGGGACACACCAAGAATCTTCCAAATACATGTTACTCTGTAAGAGTAGTAAATATCACAGGTAGAAGTAGATCACACTATGAGCTGAATAACAAATATATCAGAATGAATGGAGCAAATTGGACAAAAAAAAAATGAAAACAGAATACAATCTGAAGGACAATGAGAAAATAATTTTCAAGGGGGCACGTTAAGGATTCTAATTGTTATTCTAATGCTACTAGGAACATATCGATGTCTTCTAAATAGAGGGGGGGTGTGCACTTAAAGAAGCTTCTTCTAGTCAAACTGAAAGGATTAGAATGTTAAATGGGAGCTAAGTAGGAAACCATTATAAAATTAAAGGAAAAAATCCGTCATGAGAGTGGTACCAGGGTGGTGGATTACCGAAGACGGGAAGAAACCAACAGACTTAACAGATGCATTTACAAGAGCTGGTGCCAGTGGGAACCTGCAATGTGCTTCCTCACTGAGATGACCTCCCCTCCCTGAGGTCCACACTCCTGTCTTCTCCAGCCTCCTCTTGTCACCAGGGAGCTGACCTGTACAGACTATACCACAACACCCTCCTTATTGGTTTCTAGTTAGATCCAGGTAATAGGGAACATCCATCACAAAACAGAAAATACAAGAAGTGAGAGAAAGATAGCTCATCTTCTACACAGCCACCTTGGATTGCTGCATTTTCAACCAAAATCAAGCACAACGGGATCTTTCCTTCTGGACTCCAGTGACTTTTTTTTTAAAGATTTATTTCTGCATACCAGAATTGGGGTACAAGCCAGAGGTGTGGGGAGTGGTGAGAGGATTCACCAGAGACAGAGTGGGGAGCAGAACAGGTGGATTGACTGAAACACATGGCTGAGGGGAGCAGCAGGGAGACAGGAGAGGTCTGATGTGCCATGTTGGTCACCTCCCTGGCCGGGGATGGAATTTGTGCTGCGGTGGCTGCAGCTAGCTTCATAGTGATGCACTTTAACCCCTTGCACTACCAAGGAGGGTCCTCCATTGACTCTTTTATGGTAGACGTGGAAAAAATCTCAAGGGTGTGTGCCTAATGATAGCCCTACACACTGTCCCTACAAACATCCCCAGTTGAAAATATTTTAGCATTATTTGGGAGTGTGCCATCTGTTTCCTGCTGGTTCTCTGAGTCATAAAGTGGGTGAGAGAATAATGTCAAGAATGACTCATGGGGTTCTGGCTCCCTAAGAGGACTAAGAGGGTCCTTAGCCCCCTAAGAGGATAAGGGTCAGATTCACTGAAATTGGAACCAAGAAGATGACTACTTGTTGAAGAGAAAATCATGATTAAATGAATGAACTTCGGACATCGTGCATATAGACACAGGCAGTGTATACGCGTGCCAATGAATAAATTAAATAGACCACTAAGTATATAACATCCAAACTAGGCTCCTTTGAACCACAGAGAAAATGTACATGGCGGGTAATGGAGGTAGATTCTAGCAGGACCTGGAGACAGAGGCCAAAAAACCCCAAAAAAATCTTTCAAGGATTTTCCCCTGTGCACAAATAAAGGTTCAGCCTCTTGTAGGACAGAAATACGCTTCATCTTTGTCCTGATCTTTCTATATATTTGCTTTATTTATATTACTTATGGCATGAAAGCAATCCCCGAACACCATGTCTTACATAAACTAGTTGCTGTGTAAGTGTCGGCTGAGTAAATGAATTTTGTATTATATGTGGATTTTAATTATCCGCAGTATGAGTGAACACGGAAAACACAGAGAAGGCATTCCAAATAACACCCAACAGACTTAGCAACAACTTTAAAAGTGCCGTTAGTGTTCTGCTAGAGAGCATTAACTTGCTTTTCTGCCTACACTGCCATTCCAGTCGGAACAATCTCATAAAGTCACAGAGTCCTATCCAAGTTTTCAGTCCTCAGCTGAAAGTCGTCTTTAAAACTTAAACTCCCTAATTTCACATTAAGAAATTAAATAGCAGAGTCTTGAAGTGACTTGTCCACAGAGGTGCAATGAGTTACAAGAACAGGAGACATTATAAATATAAATCTCTGGACGCCTCATCAAGTAGACATTTTTCATGTGGGTCTCTTCCTCTCCTTTATTTTTCCTTTTTCTTCTTTTTTACTTATATCACTAAGAAAGCCTGTATGTGTCGATGATAAAAAAGCAGAGAAACACACACATGGGTAAATGAAGATGACTTTAAACACCCAGTCACTTTAACAAACTGCAGGAGACAGTGTAATAAGTCTATCCCAGTTGTACCCCATTTCCCAAAGATACCCAAGCTCTAACCGTGGGGTCCTTTATTGCTTACACGGACAGAACTACTACAGGTATGGCTAAGATAAGGGCCCTAAGATGGAGCCAGCCTTGACATTGGAAAAAGCTTGCAGAAGAGATAGACAGACAGATTAGAAGTGATAAGCTTCCATCTGCCATGGGCCAAGGAATGCAGGGGGCACTGGAAGGCTGCAAAATACACAAAGACAGACTCCCCCATAGAGTGGAGGAAGACAACCTTGATTTTAGTCCTTCTCAGAGTCTCATCTCCAGAACTATAAGAAAATAATGTGGCTGGCAGAAGGAATAACCGTCCCGAATTTGAATATAATCATGTCAGTTCTTTCAAGTAGAGACTATTACCTGGCTGCAGAAGTGCAGAGAACACAAGAGGACAAAATTAGCTACTGTGTAATACTTGGAGCATTGTTTTCTCTCTCTCTCTTTTTTTTTTTTAACTAGAAAGAAATGGTCAGAATTTGAAATAGCGGTTATTCATTTTATAGAATTATTTATATCTATATACACCATTTCTTTAATTAGTAATTTCATTATTTTTTTTTTGACCAGTTGACTTTTATTCCACTTCTGCATGTCCACATACTCTAGGTGTACACATTCTTGGATCTGCTTATGTGGATAAATAAATATTCAAAATAATCGCTTGATCATTCACTTTTGGGATTACCAAAATAAACATACTGCATTGTTCGTAGTAATATTGCTGCTTAAATTTAACTTTTTCCTTTAATCCTCAAAACCTTTTGAAATACATGATAGTACATAATAGTCAGCAAAATTGTTTTTCCCAATTTCTTAACCTTTCTAACATATTGACAAACCCATTCTTTTTCATTTTTTTCACCTTTACAATCTCCCTAAATATGACTGAATATTTTAAAGGCTTTGTATTTTGTTCGATTAATATACCTTTTCATATTTTAGACATTGTTATTGGTAGTTTTTATATCATATGTTATGATGTCTGACAATGTCATATTTTGCCTCTGTGTTCTTTACATTGATTTTTTCAAGAGTCACATTTTTATACAGACATATATACACAATGATAGTATGAAATAGCAATGAAATCCCCACCGGACATTTTTTAGGAATAAAGCAAGAATGATTTAACTTAATTTAGCAAACTGTCATTTTTAACAACATGGTATTTTCTTATTCATGAACTAGGGCTATTTCTAGATTTGTCTTCTTTTATATCCTAATACTGCTTTATATTACAGACAGGTCTGTACATTTCTTATTGGATTTTTCTAGGGTATTTTTAGTATAAAAATCCAGGATTTTACTTTTAGATTTATTATGAGTGGTAACTTTTAGCCTCCCAGCTTTGGTACATATGGGACTATAGGAAATCCAATGGCTGTTAGTAACTCCCAAGCTGAAAGTATTCAGTTGAGTATTGTGGTTGTTAATTACTAGTCCGAATCTTTATACAAATGTACTAACAAAATTTGCTTAGTCACAAGTCATTAAATATTTATTTCACTGGAAATAAGCCAAAAAGTAATTCCTGACTTGTGATATTTGTCAGATACCCTTTATA
>NW_004567129.1:22331508-22435546 GCF_000260355.1 Condylura cristata | reverse complement strand
ATATATATATATGACATAATTTTAGGCAATAAACAATGAATGGTTTTTGCATAATGAATGTCTTCCCGAGAATCCCAATGTTTTGTTGTATGTTTGGGTGCTGAGAATGATTTCTAAATTAAAGCAGGAGTTCTTTTTGAATCCTAGACTAAATGTAGAGGCAAATGATATTTTATATACAGTAATTTTGATTCACATCAACATGTTTTATCTGTTGATTCATTTGTCAGTACAATAATAAGAGGTTCAGTCAAGCTTAATGCTTGTAGAAGTCACAGAAACCAAAGGTAAGTAATAATCTTGTGTCTCAATCTGAAGAGTCATAAATAGCACTGAATCTATTGTCAACCAGTAATGCTAGTATTTTTTATTAAAAATGATAGCAGTCTCCTCTAGCTCACTTGTATAATAGAATAATATGAATAAGAAATTTTGTGAAAGGTTGTTCCTTTTTTTGTGTAAGCATAGATTTTATAATGTGTTACTAATCTAATTGCCAGCATTACTTGTTACAACAAAGCCTTAAATGAAAATAAATAATTCACATCTACCTATATCATTTCATGCACAGAAAAATTTTTAGTATCTCTACAGAAATTACCTATTTAACCCCACATGGGTTCTCTCATTACTTTCTTGAAGCTGAGGTCCTGAAGACTTTTGCATATTACAGTCATTTACTCAGTTCTATAATGTATCATTTATCCTTCAGCTGTGATGTTCTAACTTCATTTATTCAAGTACTGCATTATTGACCAATACTGACTTTGGGAACAAAGTTGTTCCCAACATTGGAAACAAAAGAAGCTATTTTTTCCTTAAGGTATAGGCAACTAAGCTTCTTTGCTTAAAACTGCATTAAGATTGGTACCACAGGGCCTCCCAGGTGGCCCAGAAGTTAAAGTCTCAGCACCATAAAGATATCACAGCCACTGCAGCATGAATTCAATCCCCAGCAAGGTGACCCACATAGCGCAGCAGACCTCTCCTGTCTTGCCTGCTGCTCTCCTCAGCAGTGGATTTCAGTAGATCAGCTTGTTCTGCTCCCCACCCTGTTTCTGGTGAATCCTCTCACCCCCTGCACCACTAGATTACACCCCAGTTCTTGTATGCATAAATAAAACTAAATCGTAAAAAAAAAAATGGCATCATAAGGAATACAGGGAGACAAATATGTGTTTGACACTAGTTGGGGATACTTTACATTGCAAATATTGGTAATTTTCCTTTTTATTTACAATATAGTATTGCATAGACAAGCTTATATATATATATATATATATATATATATATATATATATATATATATATATGCATAGAATTATAGACTAATTCAGTTGCTAACAGTATGGATTTTAAGAATTTTAATGACTAAGAAAGAAAAATTGCTTTTGCTTTCCTTTAAGTGCTGTGTTTTGGTAATAGGATGATCTGAATGACCAACAATGGAACATTGGTTTATTCAGGTGATCATATTGACATGCTACTTGTATCTTTTCATAAAGATGAGAGATGTCTGATTAAATGCTGGCAATTCCTTCCTCTACCTCTTAAATTGCCAAACTTGTCCTGTCAGGGGTGTCATGGCAAAGAAAAGCATACATGTTTATAGCAGTAGTTTGCCACGATTGTTGCAATGCTAATTCAAACCCAAAGTGTAAACCCAACTACCATTGGTTTACTTCTATTTATGGACAATGTAAATAAACAGGGGTGGTGGCCGACAGTCCTCCCAATCCCATCATTCCTCAAACACATATTCTTGGATTTGAATCTTCATGCATATCCTAAACTATTCTTACTTTACCTGTTCTGAATCTATCAGGGTTTCTAAACAAGCTGACCTCAGTGCTAGCCAGCGTGAAAATACACTCCAGCACATTGCTTACATCCTGCCTGCTCTGCTTCTTCCTTTCAAATGCATCCTTACCACCCTAGAATTACCCTTCTGAAACAGTGTCAGCATTTTCAACTTTGCCTAGGTCCCCTTTAAATCTAAACTGATGAGTGTAACCCAAAGCTATGAAATTATGTGTGGACCTGCTGATGTGCAGGTGGGAAGGGCATACAAAACTTAACTCATCAGGAAAACAAAGGCTAGAGGTAATGAACCAAAGGGAAACTTATGGGGATAGAGGAACCTGGAGAATAAAGAAAGGTTTGGGACATCAGTTTGTTTTGTTTTGTTTTTATGGGGTGGGGGAGGTACCGAAAGGGCTTAAATCTGATGCATCTTGGTGCTGGAAAAAAGATGAAAGTTAATAGAAAGCAGACAGAGACGGAGGGCATTATGACCAGAAATTCAGACAAGCAGACAGGGAAATAGCCCCGAGGAGGACCAGAAGAAAGGTAAGAACGAGGAGGAGGAAGAGGAAGACAAGGAGATTGAAAAGGGACACAGACTAGTTAGTTGTGTAACGCTCTTGCCTGTTATATAGAGACAGAGCACGGGAAACTTTCGAAGTAGAAGAACTAGAAGGCGGTTCCCAGGGGAACCCCATCCTCTTCTGTTTAGATCTCTAAACAGTTTGCCATGAATCTTTGCCTTCACCCAAGGATGCAACATTACTGATGATTTCTGCCTTGACCTCTTGACCTGGGGTGAGCGCACTTCAGAGGCTTCTACTTTGCTTTCTCTACCACGATCACTGTAGTTACCAAGTACGCTACTCAGCACCAAGCATGTCCACTCCATTTTCAACTTTCCGACCTCAATGTCACTCGTCTGTCTGGTGACTTACCTCTGGGAGCTAGGAGTTGCACAGCCTGTATTTCATAAGACACTATGGATGACTCTACTGTCACTCAACTTTTTGTCTGACAAGTGCCTTCTGCTGACACCAGTGCTGTTGTGAGAGTCCTGGACACCTCAGCAGCTGGAGCTTCATAAACACATCGCGTTCACTTGAGAATATATTGATTTGCCATCTGATCCAGGTTCCACCATGAATTATAAAAAACCAGCAAGCTGTATTGTAAAAGTACTAACCCACAATAAAAGTGTGCCACATAGATCTTTCCATCACATGGCCAGCAGCTTGTACATAAACAAAATTTCTTGCCAAAGTAAACAAAACTAAAAGCAGCATCCCTGGAAACTGTGTGTACCACTACGAGTCTGAAACAGGTATCTTAGTCATCCCAGACAATACACCTTAGCACACTCCTCCCTTAGGGAATTCCAAGGGTGTTAGGTGCTCTGTACCTGAAACTGGGTCAAAGATCAAGTACCCATTTCTTAGAGAAATAGCAACCTGACCACGATGTGGATTTGTAGCAGGACTCAAAACCCTCTGACTCCTTACCATTCATTTTGTATGCTTATCAGCCCCAGTATGGAATATAACACCATAGGCTGAGAGGATGGGAAACAACAGAATTTTAGTTCTTACTGTTTCAGAGGCTGCAGTTGGTGCCAGAGTCCCAGAAGAGTCCTCTTTCAGGCTGTAAACAGTAGTTTTCTCGTCAGATCTTCACCTTTAGAATGAGGGAAAGAGAGCTCCCTCAGGTCATGAGGATCTAATTACCCCTCAAAGACCCCCCCCCACACACACACACCCAGTGTCATCACACTGGGCTTCAGGATTTCAACAGACAATTTTTTTAACATATAAATTCTAAGGGGACACAAATGTTTGATCCATTGCTTAGGCTAAGAGTCCTTGTATAGTTTTTGGCCACCATAAGCATTAGTCTAACAGGAGAATATAATGACATTTTAGGACCTCAAAAATCTTTGGTTACCTCAGTTTTTGTAATGTACTTTTTTTAAGATTTATTTTATCTCTTTACGCATACAAGAGTTGGGTTTCAGGCCAGAGGTATGGGGATCAGAGGATTCACCAGACACAATATAGGGACCAGAAGATGCAAATCCATTCAATTACACCACTGAGGGGAGCAGCAGGTGGGGCAGGAGAGGTCTGCTGCACCATGTGGGTTCAGCTCCCTGGCTAGAGACTGAACTCAAGCTGCAGTGGCTGCTGATAGATTCGTAGTGCTGAGAATTAACAACTTGTGCCACCAGGGAGGCCCTGTAATGTAAGTTTTCTCTAGACGCACACCACTCTTTCCTGGCTGCCACATGGGCACCAACCGAGGAATCTCTGAATTGTATCCTGTTGAGTTTTTATGAGGGTTTCATTCCACTGGCCTGATGGATTAAATGATTGGTCGTAGGTAATGGATTCAATCTCCACTCCTCTTCCCTCCCTGGAGGTCAGGCTATGAGACCTCCAACTCTCGAATCATATGGTTAGCTCCACCAACAACCAGCTTCCATCCTTAGGTGCTTTCTGAAAACCATCTTATTAACAAACAAAATACACCTTATCACTCTCACCCTTTAGGAAACTTCAAGGGATCAAGTACCTAAAACTGGGACAAAGATCAAGTACCCATTCAACAACATGACAGAGATTGTGCATCCAACCTTGATTTTCTCTGATTGTGCAGATTAAACATTTTCCTTTTTAGTATTCCTGTCAGCCCCTAAAAATGTGGTGGTCTATAAAATGTTTCCCCAACCTCTGTGAACGTGCTCCTTCTGTCTCCCGCCTGGACCATCCTGCACATTATGATCATTTTATCATCTACTTTTGACGAATGTTGGAGAGAAAATAGCTGGCCTCTATTCTTTTCAGGACTAAGATTCCCACAGACTTTCTCACGACAGTCCTTTATTATTCTCATCCTCAGCCTCTAGATTTCACAATGATGTCTTCTAATTTCTGTAGTCCATTCCTTATTGTGTTAGTAAAGCATTCCCTAGGGCCTCAAATTAGTCATCCGATGAGAGTTCTCACCCTGTATGGTAAGTTCTTCATAGCTCATGAACTTTTTAAATTATTATTATTATTATTATTATTTTTTATTGCTAGTCAGTTACGACATTTCTGGACAGTCTCTGTAAAGTAACAGGGATCATCCTGGGAGCATGTTAGAACAATATTCAGGGCTATCAGCATAGTGTTAAATACTGTATTTCAGAGCAATCCTACTTTTTTGATAACTGTCCTGTAACTATGACTCCCAGCATCTGACCCCATGCATATTTTCTAATGTCCAAACAACACACATTGGGTGTTCCTGCAGCTTCCACAGGGCCAGTAGAAACAGAGCATTCCTGTCTGACTGATGTGTAGATATGTAAATTTCATTCTAGCATGGATGGCAAAGGTTGGTTTGAAGTGAGTGCATGGTATCTTGTAAGGCAAAATATGTTCTATCATTTTCAAGCAAAAAGCAGGAAGGCACAGGTTTCAACAGGAAGGAATAAATGATGTCTGTAGAGCCAGCGGGTCCTGGGAAACTGGATTTAAGATCCATGAGTATGTTGATTAAATTGTTTTGTGCATCTCCTACCCAAGTCTCAGAGCCTCAACACTTCCTAATTGGAGCTCTGACTATGGCATCGCAGATCTGCTAGGATTGAGAATTCAACCTTCTCTGGAGCACTATTAATCTTTTAATTAAGTTTTATACCTGATTCTCACCTTTTCTGAGACTCTGGAGACAGAAAAGATTATACTTCTACACAGGCATTCTGGATTTCACACTTATCCTTTATCCTTTTGTTGATTTTTCATTTTTAGTCTCTCACTGTCCTTCTCTAATTGACTGATTGGAGAAACTAATTAGAAACTTTTATCCAAATTCATAGCCCTTAAAATCACTGTTTTCCTTTAAAATTACTGAACCAGTGCATGAAGCGTCATATTCCATTACTCCACTGAAATTTAACCCTGAAAAATGTTTTGACAATTTTACTGTTCCCACATCCCAGGGATTAACAGGACTCTCTTTACATACCAAGAGGGATCGAGCATCCTCACTGACAAACAGCTAGCCTACTTCACAATCTTGCTTGTGATTCTGCTTTATGGAACCATCTGTTGATACATAACAAAATAGTAGTCTCTGAGTAAGATATTTATGTGACAGAATTATATTAATAAATGATCTTAGCATCAACATCGGTGGAGAGAAGAAAAGAGGAATGTGAACAGCTGAACTACAGTGCAGTAGAAAGAAAAGATCTGAATCTGAACCCTGAGGGAGTTTTGAATCCAAGGGGAGCCTTCTGAGTTATCCAAAATTGAAGAAAGATTTTCAGTACATTAAGATTTTATACTGATTAATTATTTGGCCTGGATAGCCTTTCAGAAGGAGACATAGTTTTGGGTGCAGTAACTCTCTTTGTCCAAGGGGATTTCCTGAGAGAGATTCACCAGTACTTTCAGTTATCAATAATCCCAGAAGACTGGGAAACTGAATATTCTAAAAAGGACATATATCTGGACAGTGCCTTATTACTTGCTGCAAGAAGTAAGATACTTTAAAGGAGTTTTTTTTTTTTTAATTAAAATCAATATCACAAAATTTCTCTGCTTTTTTTGGTGGATCACAAATTTTCCTCTAAGAAATCAAACTGCTTGTGTGGGCTACAGAGACTGTGATGATCAATAAGGAGATTAATATTATCCATAAGAATAAAAACAAACCAGTGGCCAGCTATCCTGGACTCTCACATTTGACAGTAATTGCTCCTGAGTAGAGCAGTGTACAATTAATGAACACTATCTTCACTAACACCTTAATAATAAACAGTGTTGAGTTTCATTTAAGTATATCTCTAATATCTCTCAGTAAGAGTCACTGACTTAAGTTCCGTGCCAAATCCATTAAAAGTCATCAATCAGAATATACTTTAAAGAGAGCATGACTCTCAAGTGACCTGACTCAGATTTTTTTTTTTTTTTACTACTTCAAACTCTATATCTATGTAGCCAACTTCTGAAAGTATAATTTCTCTCAGCATGGTCTCTATGTGAGTATCCAATAAACTAAATGTGTGTGTGTATGTGTGTGTGTGTCTATTAAGAACTGAATTTCTCCACAATGAGATACCACCTCACCCCAGTGAGAATGGCACATCTTCAAACAACTAGCAACAACAAATGTTGGCGAGGATGTGGAGGAAAAAGGAACTCTCCTGCACTGCTGGTAGGAATGCAAACTAGTACAACCACTATGGAAAACTGTTTGGAGGTTCCTCAAACTGCTAAACATGGAGCTTCCCTACGACCCAGCAGTCCCACTTTTAGGTATCTACCCAAAGGACACAAAAACACTGACTGAAAAAGATGCCTGCACCCCCATGTTTATTGTTGTTTTATTTACAATTGGAAAAACATGGAAGCAGCCCAAATGCCCAAAAGTAGATAACTGGATTAAAAAGATGTGGTACATATATACAATGGAATATTACTCAGCAACCAAAAAAGAGAAACACACGTCTTTTGCAGCAACTTGGATGGAGCTGGAAAAGATCATGCTTAGTGAGATAAGCCAGAAAGAGAAAGAAAAATACCGGATGGTTTCACTCATAGCAGGAGTATAATGGACCAGGCAAGAAAATAACAAGAATAATGAACAACCATATACCGGAGACATTTGTGGAGTTGGAGTGGGGAATGGGATCAAAAATGGGGGTGGGATGGGGAGGGAGGGAAATGCACGGGATTATGGTGATGGCACACGGGTGACTTGGTGATGGGAAACCCGCGGGGATTACAATTGAGATGGGAAAAAAAATGTACAAAATGATGTAAAAATAAACTGTTATAAAATAAAATAAAATAAAGACACATTTAAAAAAAAAAACTGAATTTCTGTTGGGTTCCAGAGACAGTCGAAATTAGGTACATTTCTTTTTTTGTAATTTTTTCCCAAAGAACGGGGGTACAGGCCAGAGATGCAGGGGGTAAGAGGATTCACTAGAGACAGAATAGAGAGCAGTACAGGGGGATAAACCGAAATATACTGCTGAGGGGCGCAGAGGGTGGGATGGGAGAGGTCTGCTGCGCCATGTGGGTCAGCTGCTGGCTTTGGATCAAACTCCTGCTACACTGGCTACAGATAGCTTCATACTGCAGCACTATAACCCCTTACACTACCAGGAAGGGCACAAATTAGGTACATTTCTCTTCATACAATATAGACTTGGGACTGAAATTGGGACTGAAATTGGGACTGAAATTGAATGAAATATAAATTATTATCTTCATAATATTTGATACTTACTATCATAATGAAGACTCCTAAACACAAGTCCTATATAGGGGGTTCACCTTAATCTTCATGTGTAACAAATGCTTTCAAAATGTGTTAGACTCAAAGAAAAGAGTGGACCGTGAGACTCTTTAATCTGTGTCAATAACTTTTATAACCTTAGAATTTTTTCATCCAGAGTATATTAAAACTTGTAAAGGAGACTTGACTTATCTATTGGAACACAATGAAGGTATTTAATCACTTCAAAATACCAAATTACGCTTCACTAATAAATTTAAGTTAAAGAGTAAAACCATGCAAATTAGTTTTCACGTGGCACTTTTTGCCTTTGCAACCAGCAACCTTATCTCCATCTATGCTATTTAGGTAAGCCAACCATGTTTAATTGTTGCAGGGATACTTAGATATTTCTGATTTCCTTGGTACTGATACCAAAATAGATTTGACCTAATTTCAAAAATAGTTAGAACTTCCACTTCAAACCAGGATGGACTTGTTCTCCTGTCTGAGAAAATGAAATCATATTCAAAATATGAGAAAAAAAAACAAAATATGAGGAAAAAAGCACTTTTCTAGAAAGTATATTTCAGAGAAAAGAAACCAAGTAAGAACTGATTACCTCAACTTACTCTGTAAGAAAGTTTATATGGAACAAGGTGGGAAAAATCATGCATAGCTGATTGGACTTCCTGAAGTGAGGGAGCAGAAGTGCAAGTACAGAGAAGGTAAGGTAGAGCCTGCAGGGACATTAGTGGGCAGAGAGCTACACAGAAGGAGAATTCTAAAGAGCTGCTGAGAATCACTTCATTGAATCTAGCTGAATATTATTCCAGAGAATGCAATGAAAAGCTTGGAAAATAATAAAAAAAAAAAAGAAAAATATCTAGCATTAATGAAAAAAAAATCACTACTTGAAAGTATTCCAATGCCATGGAATCATGTAGGATCAAAGTGATTATTCCTACCACCTAAATTAGACAAGCTCATATTCATCAGGTATAGAGTACAAGGTCCAATCTGAGTGCAGAAAGGTTTAGCTATGCTGATGTGCACATTGATCCTGGCGAGCATATCCTTGGATTTAAGTAAGAATCCAAAATATCAAACTGTTCTGGAATGATTTAACCAAATCACAGAACAAAGTTCAAATATATTTATAGGAATAGAAAACATTCCCAGCACTTAACTGGGTATAACTTAACTATGTATGGCATCTGTTATTACCAGATTTGGAAAGAAGCAGACAAATAATGATGGATAGGAGACAATCTGAAGCAATGCAGATTTCCAAAGATGTTAAAATTAGCAGAGAAGACAATTAAAAAACTATTATAGTGGTACCCTAAATACATACAATAATAAGTAGATTTATGCAATGGCTTAGATAGACTGATAGTAAACAGAAGAATTCTTGAGATGAAAGCTACAATATGTGAAAAATATCCACTAGTTGGTAATAATGATTAGACCATGTTAAAAAAAAAAATGATTAGTGAGTAGAAGATACTTAAGTGGAAATATATGCTATTAAAGAAAATATTAAAAATTGGAAGGAATATCAGGGATCACGGTACTAATTCAACCTATGCATCCATATGCTCTTTGCAACACCATTTACATAACCAAATTATAGAAACAACCGAAATGAACAAAGAGATGAACAGATTAAGATGTGGTATATGTATGCAATGGAATACTACTCAGCTATAAAAAAGATAAAGTGTTATTTTCAATAACATAGACTGTGGTTGGGATTATGCTCAGTGAAATAAGTCAGAAGGAAAATGACAGATAATGGATGGTGTCACTTTTATGTGGAATGTAGAAAAACAAAACAAAGGGTCAGATAAAACCAAACCATAACAAACCCTAGACCCCTGGACTGTACAATTTAGGCACCAGACAGAGGGAGAATGATGAGAAGAATGTGAAGATAGCACAATGGACTATGGTGGAGAACTATGGGTACCTTGATGAAGGTTACGGTGTGGTAACAGACCCCAGAAGGGTGTCATGTTATACTTCTATGTATCTTTAAGTAATATACAGTGTTGTGAACCAATGTTGCCTCAAAAAAGTAAATAAAATGTTTCAGGGATAATACTGCCTAATTCCAAATACCATTACAAAACTACCATGATTATTAAAGTATAAAATTGAAGCAAATGTAAAAAAAAAAAAAAAAGGACTTTGCATATATATGCACAATTGATTGGTGAAGTTGCAAGGACAGTTTCATAAAGAAAATGCAATGTTGCAACAATGTATCCTGGGAAAAAAATAATGTGCATATAACAAAGAGGACTTCCCTCCATTTTGTTCACTCTATATAAAAATTAACTCAACATAAAACTACAAACATATTTTGAAGTGAACAGATGAAAATGTGACCTAAAGCTCAATGAAAGTTAGAGGTAATACCACATACTACAAAGTCTGTTAAAAAACAAGCCCTCACTGGTGGCTCAAGGGGAAAGAGCACAGCACTATGAAGCTGTCTGTAACCACTGCAGCATGAGTTCAATCCCTGGCCAAGGAGATGACCACATGGTGTAGCACTTCTCCTGCCTTGCCTCCTGCTCCCCTCAGCAGTGTATTTCATTTAGATCCGCCTGTTCTGCTCCCCACTCTGTCTCTGGTGAATCCTCTGACTCTCCTTCTGGCCAGTACTCCAGTTCCTGTATCCATAAATAAATAAATCCTTAAAAAGAAGACAGTTAAAAGAATTAAAAGCAAACCAAGATTGGGAGAAAGTTTTACAAAACATATCTGATGAAACATATCTGATGAAGGATTTATTGCAGAACATATAGAACCATTCCAAAAATCAGTAGTGAGAAAAGTTAAAAATGGAGAAAATATTGCAAGTATGCCAAAATATTTCAAAAGCATATATGCAAATGAAAGAGTACAACAAAATTCATTATGCAACTACAACTTAAAATCATAATAAGATGAACTGATCAGAATGGCTAAAACAAAGAAAAACTAACAACTGCTAGTGAGGTTGTAGAGAAACTGAAACATCCATATACTGCTTCGTGGCAATGTTACCTTACAGCAGTATTGCCACATACTTAAGTACGTTAAGTTTCTTAACATGTAAAACACATCCCTCACATATGACTTAGTTACTCTATATATTTACCTAATTTACCTAATATATTTACCGAATTTTTGTATGAAATACACTCATGTCTATACAAATAGTACAGAAACATCATAACTAAAGCAGCTTTATTTACAACAGCAAAAAAATAAAAAACAAAAACAAAAACTGGAAATAGTTCGCATGTTCACTCAAAAATGAATAGACTGAAAACCTTCAGTTTGTAGGGTGAAGGCATGCTCTGATACCTCCAAATCACGCCAAGTACCATAAATCAAATTGCTAAATGCATACAGGACTGTATTAAAATACACAATTTCAGAAAATGGAAACCAAATGATTGTGACAGAAATCAACTGGGGGGTGGGGAGGGAGGGATGAGGCAGAGAGGTTTGTGAGCTGAGGTGGGAGAGATTACTAAGCGCACACAGCAAGGCTTTGAGGAGTTCATTATCTGGATTTGGTGACAGTTTCATGAGGATATACAAGAGGGAAAGTTTATTGCTTGCCTTAAGTGCATAGATTTGTATCAACTATACCACAATAAACATGTTAAAAAAATTAGAGATGAGCATGAAAGCCTTCATAACAATATTTTTTTTAAAAATGGACAAAAACAGCTTCCTTGGAGAAAAGCAATTGTGGTAGTTACAGTGGGACTAATTTAATAGCTACCAAGACACACACTTCTCTACAGATTTACAATAGGAAAAGCAGATAGTGTTAAATTGCTATTTTGAGTTTTTTTCTCTCTCTTTATTGAGGTATAATTGACAAAAACTGTATATATCTAAAGTACACAATATGATGATTTGATATATGTACCCACTGTGAAAAGATTACCAAGATCCTATTTTCTGTTTTTATAGCTCAAATAAAACCTCGCATAGAAGGAACATTATTGTAATCCAAGCAAAGAAATTTGAAAGTAAAAAAAAAAAAAAAAAAACATTAGGTTTAATGTGATTTTCATATTGTTATTCCTAGGTGTAGTGACAAACAGCTGGCCTTCCTCTCTTCATTAGTTATTTTGCCATTTTATAAGTCCTTTCTTTATATTTCTAGTCTTTTCCAGATTATTTTGTCTCTTCTTACCAAAACATTTCCTAAGAAGCTGTAACAGGAAATAACAACAATAACAATGACATAAAAACCCCCGTTTGTGATGTTTACTTGGAGACTTTCTGCTCTAGTTCATCAATAAACAGGGACACTTTCCTGAGGCAGAAAATAGCGTGCTAGAAAAAATGTTTCTGAATCAATAAGAAGACAAAAGGAAATTCAGCATGGATTCAGTCTGGGAATGCCAGACGTCTGTTTCTCGTATGCTAATTGTCATCTCAGTCTTGAGGTCACATATCAAGTGTCCAAATATCTCCCACTACAATATCATCTACAAGCTTAAATTCATCTTTTGTCCAGAGGCTTTCCAAGGAATCCTCTCTTATTCACTTCAGCAACCAATGACATGAGAGTTGGCTCATGTTTACCCCTGACTACCTCATCTATATAAGCTTGAGTCTGTTTTCTAAATTCCTCTAACAAGTATATTAAACAGGTAAACTTGTGGAAAGTAATCAAAATAGAACTTTATTTTGGTATCCCACTATCCCTTTAAAGTGTGTTCAGTACAGGAAATTAAATTTTCCCTCTGTTATTACATGATAACTCCTACAGACTCCACCACTTTTCTGTTCACTTGAGATAATAAAATGCCCTATGTTCCATTTTTGCTGTAAAAGTCTTGTTTCTGAAGTCATCCAGTCCTATACTGATTAACATTTTAATCCTCTGTTAAGGCAAAGACTTTGCCCATCTCTCTAACTAGGGCAGGTTTGGGTAGAACTCCTGTGGGATTAAAAACATATAGCGGAGTAGGTTTCTTGTTTATGTGTTCTTTCTCCAGTTCACGGTTACTCTTGATCTCTCCAGTGCTTGCACATGTAGGGGAGGAAGGGAGGGAGGGAGAGGAGGGAAAGGAGGGAGATATGGAGTGAAGAAAGGAGCGAGGGGCTGAGGTTGGATAGAAGGGAGGGAGGAAGGAAATGTCTCTAAGGACATGTTATCACTTGTATCAGCCAAGATTTTCAGAGAAATAGAACTGGCAGGATCTGTGTGAATAGGGTCTGTGTGAGTCTATATTGGGACTTATTATAAGGGATTCCTTCCCATGATAATGGAGCCATCAGTCCATTGATGTCTGCAATGTGGCTCAGAGGGCTGAAGCCCTAGGAGACCCAATAGTGTAGTTGTGAAGTCCAAGGGAAATCTCCTGGAAAATCCCCCTTGCTCACGGAGGCTGATCTTTCTGTTCTATTCAGACAAACTGGACCAGGCAGACTCTCATGAAGGGTCATCTGCTTTACATGAAGCTCTGTTGAAAAGTTAATCTTATGTGAAAAACACCCTCTTCAGTTGACATATACAGTTCAGCCTTACACTATTGTAATGGGTCTTTACTTCCTCTGGACTCAATAGATGCTTGAAACCGCTTCTTTCTCCCATGGCTTCCTCCCAGCCTCTCTATGACAACACACACAGTGTCCCTTTGCTCAGACTACTCACTCATCCCCTCAGTTTCTAGAGAATATTCCTGCCGTCTCTGTTGGTTTTAGCTCTTCTTTCTCCCAAGATATACAAGGCAGTGGTGCTCAAGAAGTATCTATCTTTGACAAGTGTCTTGTACTTTTCTACCAATAACAAAAAGAAAAGGCCATCACAACCTGTACTCTGATCAAAAGTATTAAAAAATCCCAGGGTTTGGATCTCCTTGGTGGTGCAAGGGGTTAAGTCTCAGCACTATGAAGCTCTCTGCAGACACTACAACACGAGTTTGATCCCCAGCCAGGGAGGTGACCCACATAGCATGGGAGGCCTCTCCTGTCCCCCCGCTGCTCCCCTCAGCAGTGTATTTCAGCAGATCTGCCTGTTCTGCTCCGCACTCTGTCTCTGGTGAGTCCTCTCACCCTCCCCACCATGCCTCTTGCCTGTAACACTAGCTCTTGGATGCACAAATTAAATCTTTTAAAAAAAATTCCAGGATCTCTACAACTGAGTAATAATTCTGATATTCATTAAAAAAAAAAGTCACAAGGACTAATGAGAGAAGGGAACAAAAGTACAAGCTGACTTCTGACTAGGCACGGCTGAGGAAAAAAAAAACTGATGGGTTATAATAGCATATTATTAGGATAAATCAGTTTGCAAGACCAACAAGATATAACTTATTTTCTATCTCTGCTTTCAAAAATATGATGTTTTCTCCCCAGCCAGCTAAACAGCATTAGGAAATAAATAGCTTAACTTTTAAGAAGTGTTGCAATTATTCAATATAGTAAAATGAATGTGTTGTTTTAGTTCTAACCTAAGCATTAGAAGATCCTGGAATTATAGGAAGATCAAAGATATAACCTGTTATTATGTTTCCAATGTCTAGCCCTATGAATTTACTACAATAGCGTAGTGGGTTTAAGAAAAAATAAAATCAAGCACCAGAAAGCTATGTAGACCCTCATCCATGTCACATTTTGAAACAACATAAAGGATATCAATCAATATCTGTATCATACAACTGTATTTACCTTGCCATCTAGTTGAAGATAAATATATTTAAAAGCAGGCTTTTAGTGGTGACTTCTCTGGAGGATACAGAATAAAAATAAATTCATTATGAACAACCTTGACCTGCATACACTGAAAACTGCAATAAAAGTCACACACACACACACACACACACACACACACATTTCCCAAATTGCACATTTAGATATAGAGTGAAGAATGCTCACTACTGAAGTTATATAAAAAAAATTAATGGCTTTTGAACTGGGTATTTAAACTATTACAACTAAGTAGTGACAATGTATTAAATATTCTGCATCCATTGTGTGATTCAATCCTTACAACCAACAAAAAAAAAAAAAAAAAGAGTAAGACTTGATCTTCTTAAGAAGCAGACTGTTAGATGGAGATTAGCATAAAAAATGAATCACAAAAGGTCCTTGGGATCAAAATCTCTGGAAAACACACAAGAGACTGGTAGAGGGAAAAGCTGAGGTGTGATACAGGCTAATCTGAACCACTCCTGACCACAGTCAGCTGGAATGGTTCTTCATAGTTGGCCTTATTTAGACGAGGGAGGCTGCCCTTTGTACCCTATCTGAGGTATATCACATAGGCACCAGTAAGAACACCGGACGTCTGAAATGGAGGTGAAGTTGGCAAGGATTTTGATTCTTAGTAGCTGAGGCAATCTCTAAAGAGATTGACAGGTAATGGCCACACACAGACAACATTCCAGGTACCTGCACAGAAGCCTAGTTGAAAGGAATCTTGATTACATAATGGGGTACGCTCAGGTGCAATGACTGACTCCCTTTGAACCACGTGGTCTGAAATGGCCGCCAGCAAAAGGAAACCTGAAAACAGCATTCTCACACCTGGAGTAACACGATTCACTAATTGGGATCTGGAAAACACACCATCATGTCCAACACAATAGGTATTGTTAGCCTCTCTATAGCTCAGTTTCTCCAAAATGATAATAATTTGACAGCTGACAACAGTTAAGAAAATGAAGGTTCAGCCTGGTCTTTGCCTTTGAGGTTTATACTCTTACACTCCAGGCAAAAATCCTTCCAGCATAGTAGTATTCCTTGTTCAAGTCATTTTTAATATGACACCTACTTCTAATGATTTATTGGGTCTTTGTTTTTTTGTGATTTAATAGTTAATCTCTCCGTGGTGACAATAAACATTTTTTATGTTTTTTTTTTCCAGTTATTTATTTTTACTTGCGGTAACACTGTTTTCACAAACCTGTGTAAGTAAGAGGTACAGGGTCACACCTCTCAGGTATGTGTCACCACACCACTTCCGCCAAAAGGCACCCACAGTGCCTCCTGCCCACCTGCTCTGTACCCCACCATCCCCCTCTGGCAGGCTCAATTCTACAATCATATTTTTAAGGTTTACATTAGTTTAATTTTGTCTATTCTGCTGTTGCTCTGTATTTCACCTGAGTGAAATTATCTGGCATTTGTCTTTCTCCTTCTGACTGGTTTGACTTCGCATAAGTCCCTCAAGTCCCATGAGTATTAGTGTTTTAAAATGAAATTCTGGCCCCATTGTTTCAGTGTATTGATAGGATTATGTATACAGAGCCATGGACATATTTATGTACTTATTGAGTATCCAATAATAAATTGTGGGTTGCAATTACATATATCTATATCTATATACGTGTGTGTGTTTAATGAACCAGAACTCAACTAGACATTGTTTTCTTTCCCCATATATTACCTTGATTATTCTTTTCATCCATATTATATATATATATATATACATATATATATATATATATATACATATATATATATATATATATACCTATGTCTATATGTGAATATATATAATTTCATAGGCAGAGAGATGTGAATTTTTCTAAGAATTTACTTCAAAATATCAAAAAACATTGTTCTCACTTTAATTCACACTCCTTTTAAAAATGTCATTTAAATTTTACCACTATTAAATGCTATATAAATATCATATATTTATATTTATATATGTGAATAAGCAATACTATCCATGCACTTAGATATACACATTTACTACTATATTCAAAAAAAAAATAACAATGGAATTTCTTAAAGGAGTGAATGCAGAATTATTTCTTCAAATTCCAGATGGAATGATTTCTTACAGTGAATTACCCGGGCACGCAATAGTGAATCATCCGGGCACTCAAAATACTTTGTTTGAGTATTTATTTTAAATGAATTGTTTCAGAATGTCTATGTAGACTGATATAAAATAGTAATACAACTGTTTTCATAAGCATTTAAACATCAAGGCTCATTATAGGACAATCAGCACAACATAGAACTAAGAATTAAGGCTTGTTTCTAGGTGCCTTTCAGCCACTTACTTCTAGCAATGGAAATTCCATTTTTAAAACTGTGGTTGAAGCCAATCTCACAAGATTTTTTACAAATATCTGTAGAGGATGTAAGGCTTTATGAGATTTGTATTTAGAACTATAATTCTGCTTTGTTCTACACTGAAACCTGTCAATGGGTTTTTGTTAGTAGGTGAAGATTCTTTGTAGGAGACATATCTTCAATTTGATCAGAATATCTTCAATTTGTCACCTACAAGTATATTGGATTGCATTAAAATTCCTGAGCCAAATAATTGAGAATAAAAATCTCTAAAAATTATTAATTTTGGTTGACCTTCCAATTTAACATTTGATAACAGGTTTCAGTTAGGATTTATTTTTTAATGTAAACAGTTGTGTAGTTTGGATTTTTCCTTGCATTATTGTATTTAACAATCTCAACATTTACATTAATCCTTAAGAAGCAACTCATTTCTTGATGATAAGACTGAAAATGATGGCAACTGCATTTGAAGTGGAAATACAAAGCACTTCTCTAAGAATCAAAAACCTCGTTTCTTTAAAAGATAAGTCATTTTCCAGTTGCAGGTAGTCCCTGCTCTTCACAAATCATCTCAATTCTCACAAGTGAAAAAAAAAGAAAAAAATCACAAAACCTCCTAATCTCTAAAATGTGTTCATTCTTCTTTGTGATAGCCTTGTCCTCACTTGTCTTCATTCAGACTCTCATAAATTCGCCTATGGATTATAGACTTTTCCTTCAAACGGATGTGGAATTGCCTTTACGTCCTGTTTCAGTAGGTCTTTCATTGGCAATAAAATCAAGTTACCCATTCCTGTGCCTAAAACCTTTCTGAAACTCTGTGATCTGTATTAAGAATAACATCCCGCTACTATCTATAACTCCTTTCATAATCTTTTCATTTTAAACAAGTTTTCTACATGCATGTTGAAATTGAGCCACATTAAACTGCCAGCAACTTGAGTTCTCACTATAGTCTTGAGTGATACTGGGGGGTAAAAAAAAAGAGAGAGAAAGAGAACTAGAGAGAGAGAAGACCTAATATAACCTAATATATCCACATCAGTGCCTTCATTTTCTCCTTTGTGAAAAGGTTATAAAATGTATTTGATTCATAGGGTTTTGGAGAAGAAGGATGTGCTACTTCTACTAACATAAGATTGATTATAGTAACACAACTATTTAGTAAGCAGGGGCACAGTCCCAGATACTATTCGAAGCATTTAATGCCTTAGTCTGAGTTCCCAGGTATCCAATAGCCTGTTCCATCCTGATAGATTTCCATAGGTTGTGTCCTCTCTATGAAGTGATTTTCTGTCCATATCTACCTGGAGTATTCCAATGCTTCTTTCACAACAAACTCAAGCCTCTCTTTCTCTGTGAAGCTATGCTTGATGTCCTGGGAGACACAGAGAAACCCCTTTCTCTGATCCCACCACGTTTATTCTATGTCTGTATCTTTTTTTCTTCACATTGCTTTGGAGATTTGTTCATGAGCAGACTGCGCGCTTCTGAGAGAAAGAGGAGTTTTTTCTCACCTTTGTATTCCCAGTGCCTAGTGAAGTGCTTAGCAGAGAATAATCAGAAAGGTTGTTATGTATAAATTATTAACTACATGAATAAATGATATGAAGTCCACATATTTCAGCAAATATTTTGAACATCTCATGAATTTAATTTATTTTTGTGGAAATCAAGAAAAAGACAAGAGAGAGCTCCAATTTATTCACCAACTGTGATTCAGGTTTCACTTGAGGAAAAAAAAAATCTTTATTTATATCATATTATTATGCTACCTGCCTTGTATTCACAAGATAATATTTCAGGAAATTTCTGAGGAATCATACTGAACAAGGAATTATGATGCTCATCTCTAACAGAAAACACAGAATAACCTTGCACATAATCATAACACCACATTGAGATGTTTTTCATATATATCTTGAATCCTAAATAAAGTGTGATGGTGAATATGATCATTTTTATTCCTTTGCATATAAAATTAAACTCAAAGTGACTAAAAAATATGTGGTATACTAGAAGACAGGTTCACCCTATATTTTCTGTTCCCTAAAACATGTGCAGATATTATTAGCAAAGGGATTTCAAGAGTTGCTCAACCATTCCAGCAGTAATGTTTATGTCGATAAAAACACTATATAATCTACATCTGTATATCTCTGTATCTCTAGAGCTGTATCTAGTGATATATAAAAATAGAGGGAGAAAAAGAGATTATTGGTCAATTGGAAGGCAGTAAAATGTTTTAATGTATCGATACACATTTACAAGCCAACTCCACGTTTGAGAATACAGAAAGCGTTGCACTAGAACATTAGTACATAAGGCTACATTTATAAATAAGTTTATGAAAGCAGTGTTCATAAACCTATGATACAATATCAATGTGTATTAGATGAGGAACTGTTTAATCAAAATCTCCTTTTTTTCATTTATCTCATCCTTGGGGAATACAGCCTGTAGAGTTTCTTACTTTAGTGGTAAACCTTGTCTCGAAAACAAATCTAAGCATAAAAATATCAAAAAATAAAGTTTCTCATAGAGAGCTTGGGCACGAGCCTCAGAATCCTTATTTCTTAGGACAATTTCAGAGCTAGATACCTGGTGAGGTAACCTGAGACAAATCACTTCTTACTGTTTAGAATTAGCAGCAAGTCTGGAAAATCCCAACATGTTCTGCTGAGAATTTGGAGTGAGGAAAGGTGTTGGGATGGAAAGGGAGAGAGTTTCTTTCCCCTCCCTCACACCAAAAGCTCTGTCTTCCATTTCTGGCCTAAATAGCATCCATAGTGCACAGCTGGTATCACTCTTATTATGAGAACAAGGTAAGGGAGATGGTGATGGTAAGTATAAACGTCTGGCTGAATGCAGGATACTTGTTACTCATTACTATTTATTACTTTTCATGCTAAAAAAAGAAAAAGAAAGGTTCTTTTTCAATGTGATAGATTTCTATTCTTGGTACTGATAAATCTATTTTTGAATAGTTTGTAACAGAAAATTGACACACATAATAAATAAATGATTTAAATTTTACTTCATCTGTATTTCTATAAGCTTCTCCATCTCACTTGAATTGCTTCATATTCCCAGATTTTCTGCAAGTGAGGACTTTACTGGCATTTAGGATTTGAATGGAATTTTGACATCAGAATGAAATGGACTCCACAATAATGAGGGCTGCCTGAATTTATCATATTTACTCTTACAAGTACACATGAGAGATCACTATGGCAAAGCAATAGTATCTGGAAATAATTCATAAATGTGAAGGGTGGATAGATGATCAAGAAATCTATCACATTAAATATTGTAATAGATCCAGGAAGAAGAAATATCTTTTGAGTCATTATATTTTATCACAAAAATTTGGATTTTTTGCAGGAGCTATTAGGATTAGTGCTATTTTTTTCTTTTTCTTTTTTTCCTGGGATGTACTCCAAGTTTACATTATCCTCACTGCTTGAGAATTGTTAGCTTCATTCAAGAGCCCTTTATCTTGCTTGACCAACAATAAATATTAAAGCTGTAAAGAAATATAAACTTACATTAATTGTTCTGGATCATGACATATTTACAAATAAGAAGACGCCATTAATTTTATAACGATATTTAAGAGTTTGATATATGCAAGTCAATGAGATAATGTCAGCTAAATGATAAGTCTTTCTCAAAACTAGTTGTAAATTTAGATATTCCATTAAGAAGACAAAAACATATATCAAGGAAGTAGGACCTATGATAATGTTAAAAATACAATAATTAATCAGTTGCAAAAATGCAGGTTGGGAAATACAGATCTTGCAACAAAATTGTTTTAAATTCTTCAATTATCTTTTTCAAAGTATCTCAAAGCCACAGTCATTAGACTGTGGTAGAATTAATATAATCTCCCAAATAAAACTTATTTAGTGCTCTTTTCATGCCAGGAATAACGTATTGATCTCCAATATAATGAAGTAAAGCTGGATGCCATATTTGGAGAAAAATAAATGAGTGAGTGTTATTGTAGGAGACTTATGTTCAGATTTTAGATCCATTACTTGCTTACTGCATAAGGTAAGTTAAATAACTGGAAGTAAACTAATTTCTCCTGTATATGCTATTTATTTATTTATTTATTTTTTTGTAATGACAGCCTGCAGATGCCTTTTTAAATGCCTGATATATGATAGATGCTCATTTGGTATTTTCCCCTTTCAGTGGATGTACACGTCCTTGGTCAACATTCTTAACGTTGGCCCTCCCTGGTGGCGCAGCAGGTTAATATACAGCACTGCAAGCTAGCTGCAGCAGCTTCACTGAAAGTTATGTCCCTGGCCCCTGAGGTTGATACACAGGGAGCAGCAGACCTTTCCTGCTCTACCCATGCTCCCCTCAGCAGTGTATTTCGTCCATCTCTTGTTCTGCTCCCCACTCTGTCTCTGGTAAATCCTCTCGCTGACCCTGCACCTCTGGCCTGTACCCCAGTTCTTTTATGCATAAGGAAATAAGCCTTTCAAAAAAATTCTTAACTTTTTTGTACTCTTCTAAAAAATGTGCCAGCATTCAGCACTGTAATTCCTAAGATTTTCCTTAATATTATTTTTATATTTTTCATAATTTCAAGGTTTGTATCCTTGTAAGAACACAATCATATATCAATTAGTAGTTAATTATCTGCATAGTGAATGACACAATTACTTTGTTAAAACATAATTTAGGGAAATATTTCTGCAACACTATCAATGCACTGATTTAGGTTACTTATCAATTAGTTTTTAATGCAATTATGTAAATTATATTGCTAAATGTATCTGGATAACTTTAATAGACATTTCTACAACTGAAAAAAAAAAAAAAAGCAAGGTCCCATACTATTTCCTCTGACAAAATACATCTTTAAATATATCCCAGAAATAGTAAAAACAGGTTTTCTAAAGTACTGGGTATTAAATTAAGTGACTGCTTTTGGTAGATGATAATTATGCTAATTAACATTAATTGATAAAAGATAATTATATCTATTTTAGTGAGGTGTCAACGTACAAAGGAAATCATCCCATACCCAGTGAGTTCTTTTAGACTGGCAAATATTCTAGTACCCATTAGGCAGACTGATGAGAGAAACAGCACAAAAGAAGTTCAATAATAGAAGCTTAAGAATGTATCTGTCTTCTATATACATTGGAGAGATACATCATGACATGAATTTGCCCTTGTGAATAAGTAAATAAGATGTCATCTTCACTAAGTCAAGGAGGTTGGTAGGAGAAGGTGGATGACTGGTTAGGGAGTTTATTGAGGAAGTCACAGCAGCAAAAGTTATACAGATTTTTATGTGTAGCCCTCTTCCTTGGAAAAAAAGGGGGGTTGAGACCTTCTTTGAGAGAGGCCCTTGTTAAGAAAAGATTGTTACATAAAATGTCTTCTTCCAATCCACTTCCACCCTGCCTCAGAGCCCTATTCACAAAATCAAATTTTGGCAAAAAGACATTATTTTGGAATAGCAGGTTTTTGCTCCCCTACACATCTATAATTTCAATTCTAAAACTCTACTTGGATGGGAGTGACAAAAGTATAGTGTATGTTCCTGTTAACCATCAATATCCAAAACAAGTTGATTCAAAATTCTATCAGAATTCGCATGCATTCATCATTCTCCATTTCAGACTACAACCTGCATGAGAAATGGCAGAAATATGACACCTATAGATGTAAGTGATGTCATAAAATAGATAAAATGACCCCATCATTGAGTGTGTTATTTCAGAGTTAATTAGACATGACTGTTTTCTTCTCCAGAAGGAATAATGAAATAAACCCTAGAAACAAAAATAACTAGATCATCTCTGTCAATGAAAGGAAAAAAAAAAAAAAACTCCAATGACAAAGTTTAAAAACCTATTTTATTTTTAGCCAACCCTGAAATCAAAGCAATTACTTTTGATAATTCTGTCTAAAATCAATTTGTAATCAGAAAAAGAATTAAAATTTGAAAAGTAATTTTATATTTGATGTGCCCTGTTTGTGCTTTTAGTAATTTGTGCTTTTAGTTATTTGATAAATAAAAAGTATTTTTTTTTTCTTGGCTAGCCTAGAGTTTATTCAACAATTCAATTAGGCTGACATATTGTATATACTGTGATATTTATTTTAAAGATCTTTTATTTTATGCCATCCATATAGTCTCTAAAATATTCAACAGGGTTCTCCCTGGTGGTACAATGGGTTAAGACACAGCACTATGAAGCAGCCACTGTAGCATAAGTTCAATCCCCACTCCCGGAGCTGACCCACATGGCACAGCTGACCTCTTCTGATCCCCACTGCTCCCCTCAGCAGTGTACTTCGTCAATCTGCCTGTTCTGCTCCCCACTCTGTCTCTGGTGAAGCCTCCCACCGCACCTGCACCTCTGGCCTGTACCCCAGTTCTGTATGCATAAGTAAACAAATTTTTTTAAAAATTCAACATTTTTGAATAATTTTCTTATGATTATATTACAAGTTGTACTTTTTATCATCGGTCTAACAGAAATTTCAATTCCTTATAGATTTCAGCCAAACATAACAAAATTTAAGATTCATGCCTGAGTGCCTTTCTATATATTGAGACCTCCCTATTAAGTATGGACAGGACTCTATGTGTGAGTGTGTTTAAATCTAAGCATCACTTGTACTGTGCATAATTCTAAATTTTCTCCTTAAAAATTTTTTCATAAAACTATACAAATACACACACACATACACACACACCAGTGAATGTGTCAACATGAGTCTGTAGAGGTAATGTTTTTGAAATTGAATAGCTGAACAAAAATAACTGTTCTTTTTGCAACTATCCCATATTTATCCCTGCATCTCAATCTATATTTAACTTAATTTCTGAAATTATGTCAGAAATATTTTATAATCTGTCTGAAAATATGGGCTTTGAGAGTCCTGATTCTGAGCCCCAATTGGAGGTATAATAATAGTATGACTAATAAAAGTAAATATAGAAAAGGAGAAGAGGATTTGGAAATAAGGTAGCTGGTTTTAAATATGGTTGAAATAAAATTACTCCCAGTTATGTTATTGATGGGATGTTTCATTTTGGTTGATGTCATTTCTCTTTTTTGCCTCAGTTTCCATATATGTAAAATGAGACTTGTAGAGGTTTTATACTTTCTAAATGATTTATGATTGGTCAGTAATAATATTTAATTGACACATGGATACATTGTTTTCCATTTGTCTCCAACCACTTAATACCTATGAGTCAGTTGCACTGGCATGGCTAGATTCTGAAAGATAATCAATAATAAGTAGAAATTGCTAATGAATCTATCATACAACCCATTAGGTAGCTTGCTGATACAACACTTTTAAAATATTATGACTAATAATATTCTTTTTGTAGTAAGGGTTCTAATGAAGTAAACAGGCCTGTCTTCAAAATCTATCTCAGATTGCACAGCTATTATTCCATGATTAAGAGAGACAAATGGATGGATGGATGGATGGAGGGATAGATGGATGGATGGATGGATGGATGGAGGGATAGATGGATGGATGGACAGACGGATACATAGCTAGATAAATACATAGATATACAAGTAGGTATATAGATACAAAGGTACACAGATGCATAGATTCTGATGTGGGTGGGGTCTTTCTTTGTCTAGCTCCAGGGGATCCTTGGTTTTCTTTTGGATTGCAGAAGGAAGAATTACTCTAACTCCTCCATGGGTCTAGCCTGTTTTCATAAGGACACCAATGATTGAATGTGAGGCCTACCCTAACTCAGTAGGACCTCATCTTAACTAAAGCAAAGACTATTTCCAAGTAAGGTCACATTTTGCTGTGGCCATGAATTTTGAGAAGACACTATTCAATCCACTACTACCTTCTATCTCTAATGTTCAAAGCAAAGATCTTCCATATCATGGATATATTTATTTCCCCTTCCTTTTTGTAAATTATGTGTAAGGCTAGCCTACTTCATCAAGCATATACAGTTGCAATCTATACCAACATATGAGCATAGCAACATACACAGCCCCAAACCCTAGGGTGTTCATTCTCTGCATGTGACTCAGGTGAAGATTCAATTTCTCATCTAAATATATGTCATCATTTCCTTCCCACTATAAACTATAAATACCCTTTTCTCTGTTTCCTCCTTTGTTAATTATCTCACATGTAATCATACATGTCAATATGTCAATTAGAACCTACTCAGACCACTTCTATCTTACACTTTAAATGCACACACACACAAAAATTGTATATCACATTCCTTTGTTTGTTTGGCTACCAGGCATAAATAATAACAAGATTACTTTATATAATTGAATTTGTAGTCTGTGAAAAGAATTATGGCCAGAGAATGTGAATGATTTACATGAATGATATTAATAATGCCTTCCTACAGCCCTGCTATATTGGGAATATTATCACCTGTATAAAATTGTATCACTGTATGAAACTGAAGTCCATTGTAGTAAGTACTTGAAGTCACACTGGTCGTAAACTACAAGTCTGGTATTGGAACCCAAACGGTATATAGAAAGTGCTCTTTATCCATAAGATAATCTTCTCTTGAAATTCAAATCAAGGAGTTAAACATTATGACTAGACCACTTCTTCAGGTATGAATTATTAGTAACAGATTTTTGTTGGAGAAATGGAAGCAAAAGTTACTAATTCTAGTTGTCAACCTCTTGCTTCTAGAATATCTGAGAAATGATGGCTATCAAATTTTTGTGGTAACTTAATCTTTTTATTTTTTATGAAACATCTAGGTTAGGAGGATGACTCTATGTTCAAACACTAAGTTACCAAGTCAAACACTTAGTTACCAAAAAATTCAGCAATAAAACAGTTGTCTTTGTTCCTGTCTTTAAGTTTGGAAATAGATACTAGACGGTATTTCTCCCTTTGGCTCAAGAACGAGTATCCAGAAAAACTTGCCATGCTATATCAGATCTCACTGAGTGACACAATCAGAGGTCCCTTGTATATCAGCAACCCCCTAAACATTCCTGCGGTAGCCTCTGTCAATATTTCAGTCTCTGGACACTCACCCACTAAAGACAGAGCACTACCATCTTTCCTTGAGCAAATGGCTGTTGGGGTATCATTTAGTAAGGTCAGAAAGCAATCCCCCACTCCTTGCCCAGCAGGAAGGTTTGGGGAGCTTGAACAGATGCAGGACTTGCTAAAGGTTCCTATGGGAAACAGGCCATGGGGCTAGTTATGTGGACTCAGAGTGCTAAAGCTGTGTCTAAGACCAAGACCAGCCAACCTAGCAAATAACAGGTCCAGTCCGACTCCCCCAATCCATGAAAACAGGTCATGAAAGGGAGCCCCAACTCCTTCTGGTGCAGAACTCTCCCATCTCGCCTACAGCTTCTCTTAGCAATGTAGTTCAATAAATCTGCTCTTTCTGTAATCCAATTTGCCTCTGGTGAATTCTTTCACCTTGGTAGCTCCAGCTAACACCCTGATTCTTCCCCTTAACTTGATGACCTGACCCATGATTGAGATACAGATGACCAACCAATACTTTCTTTCAAGCAGTCTGGCTTTGCCAAATCTTGCCCTATCTGTTACTAGAACACCTTCCCAAAGAGAAACAATTAATCCGAAAATGGACAAATGCTGGCTAAATCCTGTCAAGATGGTTTCCTTAATTTATTTAGAAATTAGGCTCCTGGCTGGCCTAGAAAGCAAGACATCTCTTCTTCAAATACTTGTAATTATTACATGCTGATTCTCCTTTGAGATGGTAAAAATTCAAATCGAACTTGATGACTAAATAAATGCCCTCTGTCCTGCAAAATGAGCTAGAGTAGCAATTTTTTTTTCTTGTCTGTTTCCCTTGGTGCTGTTTCTCCTAGTTCAGATTACCACCCCCCCCCCTTTCTTTCTAAGTGATCTGATTAGTTCCTGGGGTTTCATCTGTCATGCCTTTGTAGATGCTTTCCAAATTGACATCTCCACCCTTATCCCTTCTGCCCATTCCAAACTCACATTTTTGCATTTATTGACACTTCAAATCCATTCAATTTAAATGTAAAATCTAGTTTCCCCTTGCAACAATTGCTCCTTTTGAGTTAATAATTTCCTCCTACGGGCAGTGCAATTCATAATGGTCTCCAAAATGGTGCCACTTACAAATTCTATAAAACACCCATCAGAATTGTTTTCCTAAAGCAGCCAAGTTAGAGGTTCCCACTGGGATTAATCTGCCCACAGCATGAATCAATTTAACAACACTTTCCTCCATCCCAGTATCCTACCAGCCTATTGTTATTGCTCTTCCCAGTAACAGTATTTGACCCCAAATCCTTGTCTCAGACTGTTTTGGAGGACTTCTAACCAGACACCACACATTTTGATTTACTAAAGATAGTCCCAGTGGATATTTATTGTCATAAAGTAGCTGTTAAGTCACACTTCCATGTATTTTAAATTTCTCTTATATATTAAATTTCTCTTATAAATGTTCCACCAAATACTCACCCGACTTTGAGTACATATCAATTGTTGGGAGTGACCAAAGATTTACTGACAAGGACTGAATTAGGGCAGTAAAGAATTTTGCCTTGCATCCAAGCTTGATAATGTGGTAATAAAACTGACCTTGAGATCCTGGATGGGACTAGCTGAAGGTGACAGCAAACTGGGCCTCACATCAAGGACACAGTGATGAGTCACCCTTTTTGGAATCTGAATTTAGAATCTGTATAAGAGACCCTTCCCCCTTATTGGGATGGCAGTAGCTGCCGGCCCCACCCTAGGGGCTTGTCTCAGTTGCTGTCCGGGAGCAATAAACTCTGCTTGCTCAGCCTTTCTGCCTCCCGCCATCCTTTCTTGCGGCCAGTCACAGAAATTGGGACAAAACATCAATGACACATATTTAGGGCCTCCCTGGTAGTGCTAAAGTCTCAGCACTATCAAGCCATTGCCGTAACCTTAGCATGAGTTCAATACTAGGCCAGGGAACTGATCCACAGAGCACAGCAGACCTCTTCTGACCTGGCCACTGCTCCCCTCAGCAGTGTATTTCAGTACATCTGCCTGTTCTGCTCCCCACTCCATCTCTGGTGAATCCTTTTATTTCCACCTCTGGCCTATACCCCAGTTCTTGTATGCATAAAAAAAAATAAATAAATAAAAATAAATTTCTTAAAATATATATTTATAGGCTGTGTCCCAAATTTAATAATTCAGAATATTTTGCTGTGGGACATGAAAATTTGCATGTTTGACAGGTAGATCTTGTTCTAATGCCCATTAAATTTTGAGAACAATTATCCTGAAGTGTTTAATGAGGAAGAAATTGCCTTCTCCAATACCAGCAAGTGTTTGCTCTTATTTTCTAAATTATATCTAAATTCTCTCTGTGGAAGACAAAGCCTCTACGTAACTCTAAATTGTGTCTCTGTTTCATATTGCAATCGTTTTCTTGATGGACAGAATGTTCACAGGCATCAAAATAATTGTGATGATTCTGATCTTAGATAGCTTTCAGGGTTTATTAGCAACATGCTTTAAAAAAAATAATAATAATCTTACCCCTACTCATACATTTCTTTATGACAAAACCCTACGCAGTCCTTGAATCTCAAGACAAATGTTATTTTCATCTCAAAGATATTTGTTTTTTCCAGTCAAACTTCAGGGCTTTTTTTTTTTTTTGGATTTCTTTCACGATCTTTTGCATTCATCACAGTCAGTTCTTCAAAATTATACTCACTTAGAACCCTCTTATTTATGACCACTTCTCATTTATCTGAATAATCCTCACAATGCATCTTACCCTGCCTTCCTAATAGTACTTGCAAAATAAATATTTATGGGATGAAATCACTTGAATGGTATGTGACTGCCCATTTAGATATATATGACACAATTAAAATAAAAGATGAGCAATAACCCAAGGGCACATTCCGACATGGATTACTTGGTATGCCTTCTTAGTACACCATGCTCCTGTGTTGACAGCTTTGTCGGGTTTAAAAAGCTCCAGGCTTCTATCTGGACTTGCTTTACTTCTAGTGAAAATAACAGCTCTTTATATGTCATAGTTCATTACAAGGCCTCAGTAGATGCTAATTTGATGACCTGCTCATAACTGACCTGATCATCACCACGACCAATGAGACTGAACAAAACTGAGTTCTTTTCTCATCCTTTGAGCCCAAAGTGAAGTTTGTTCTTTGCCAGCCATGAGAACTCAGAATTAGAGAAGGATATCCATTAAAGAATTCGGAATGGAGGAGTATTGCTTTGTTAGAGTCCAAGAAATGCCGAGACACAAAACCGATGCAAAAGCCAAGTACAAGCCTTTATTGCTAGCCCGGGCTAGCAGCTGAACCCCAGAGTGTACCGACACAGCAGTCTCGTCCTGACGGGATGGACCCCGAGCCTCTGAACAGAGGGTCTTACATAGTGAAATTCAGACCCTCCTTCGTGCAGGTGGTAACTGCAAGTAATGTCCTGCTGGTGCCTGGGATTCTGATAACATCCAGGGCCTTCGACAACATCCTGTTAGTTTCTAACCACAAGCAACATTCTAGTATTTTAACAGCTTAGGCAAAAACAGTAGCTACCTACTGAAGTTGAACCCTAGGTTGAACACACACAGAAAAGGGCATTCCTGAGAAAGGAAAGCACATGCACAAATTCTGAGTTTCCAAAAGAGCAGGCCATACTAAGTGCTAACAGCTCAGGAGAACTAAGAACAAAGAGCACATTTAGGGCAGCATCAAAGAAGAGGATTGACAGCACTCCCTGGTGGTGCAACAGGTTAAAACAGCACAACACTATGAAGCTAGCCACAGCTGCTTCAGCACAAGTTGGATCCCCAGTCAGGGAGCTGACCCACAGGGCGCAGCAGACCTCTCCTGACCTATCTGCTGCTCCCCTCAGCAGTGTACTATATCAATCTGCCTGTTCTGCTGCCCACTCTGTCTCTGGTGAATCCTCTCACCACCCGTGCACCTCTGACCTATACCAGGTTCTGCATGCATATATATTAAATAAACAAACAAGCAAACACATAAATAAATAAATGAGAAGATTGATAACGACTACTGTTTCTCTCTTGAGGAATACACATAAATAAAGAGAAGTGTTCAAAGAGTGTACAGAGCACTCCTATTGCTGCTTAACAAATAACTGAACACGTAGAGGTTTAACATGACAAACATTGGTTGGATAGTTTTCTTGGCTCCGGGAATGACCAAAAGGAGTGCTCTATCAAGGTATCAAGCAGGTTGTAGCCTCCATTTCTAGAGCTCAGTGTCTACTTCAATTTCAATTAGTTGGAAGCATTCTGTTGCTTTTTTTGGTGGTAATATGGAGGGGCCCATCTTCTTGCAGCTTGTCAGTGGGGGCCACTCTCACCTCCTTGAGATCGTTTGCAGTTCCAGAACATATGTGTTCCTGCAGAATATTCCTTAGGCTTTCACTGGATTAGGTCAGGCCCTCAGAAAACAATGTGCCCTCTTGACAAACTCAAAACCAACTGATTTGCAACCTTAGTTATACTTGCAAAATCATTCCACCTTTGTCATACTTTCTGTTGGTTAGAAGTCAGATACAGGTTTGAACTCCACTCAAGGGGAAGCTTTTTAAGTGATTCACTGGGGAACTCTTGAATTTTGCTGTCTACCTTTCAAGACAAGTCTCATTAGTATGAAAACCCACCAAACTGAGTATGTGCTATGCAATTTCAATCTACTCTGGAGTGGATAACAATGTCATTCAAGCTAACTAACCAAACACAAGTATAAACTCTCAAAAACTTTTGTTGCACTCTACCTTCACTCTCAATACATACTATTAATCATTTTTTGCTATTTTTCTTTAAAAATGCATATTTCTGAGTCTTCCCTGGTGGTGTAATGGGTTAGGGCACACAGCACTGCAAGCAAGCCGCAGCCACCTCAGTGCGCATTCAATCCCCGGCCACGGAGGTGACCCTCATGGTACAGCAGACCTCTCCTCTTTCGCCCGCTGCTCCCCTCAGCAGTGTACTTCCTCAGTCTGCCTGTTCTGATGCCTACTCTGTCTCTGGTGAATCCTCTCATTGCCCTGGAACTCTGGCCTATACCCCAGTTCTGTTGACATAAATAAATATATCTTCAAAAAAAAAAAAAAAACATGATGACATTCATCAAAAAATAATACGTATTTCTTCTGATTGAATAAAAATTGTTTTGTGAAAAATTCGTTATTTTTCTTTAGCTCTCCCAATCAGCAAATGATTTGCTGAATGCTTTATCATAAATTATAATAATCACCATCTCAAATAGCTAAATGAAATTTGAGATAATTGCTATGTCCTAAGAGATTACGTTTTAGAGAACTTCACATCCTCCTCTTCTCCCCCCCCCTGCTTTTTTTTTTTTTTTAAAGATTTATTTATTTGTGCATACAGAACTGGGGTACAGGCCAGAGATGCGGAAGGTGAGAGGCCTCACCAGAGACAGAGTGGGGAACAGAACAGGCAGATCAACGAAGCACACTGCTGAGGGGAGCAGCGGGCGGGCCAGGAGAGGTCTGCCACACCATGTGGTCACCTCCGGGGCAGGCGGGAATCGAACTCATGCGGAAGTGGCTTTAGATTCTCAGTGCTGTGCTTTAACCCGCTGCGCCACCAGGGAGGGCCCCCCCTGCTTTTTATCCTGTGTCTGCAACTGAGCTTATTGCAATTAAGAGTTGGGGTCAAACACACAAAAGAGAAAAAGAGAAAAGACTTGTCCCATTTTGTTGGCTTTGATTATAATCCTTACGTGATTGTAGTTTCTTAAAACTTTCCTTAAATATTTCTACTAAAAATCTACTGAAGTCCAAGATGACTGCATCTAAATAATGATTACTATTATTTTACAAACAGAGATTCTGGAATACCAGAAATATATGAACATGAAAAACTAAGAGGCTTCAATTTACTTAAAATTAGGCATATATATTTCAGGGATATGATGAGTTATGAAAATGTTGGATTATAAAAAAAAAAGTCTAATTTCCAATTCTGTCTTTGATATTCAGATCTTGATAAATTAATTGAAGCTCTTCAAGTTATACGATAAAATTCTAAGATGTTATTGCTATGGCCTCTTCAGACAGAATGTTGAATAATTAAAATATGTTAAATTTTGAACCCACCATTTTGAAAGTACATAGTAGTCATTGCATATTCATCATAAGACTTAGCATCTAGGTAAAATACAAAATTGGACTGAATGATGACTTTAAAATTGGGACTACTGTTATTCCCTCTAAATGATAAAGTCATTGTCATTGATGGTGGGTGAACAAAATAAATTCATGGCCCAACCATCACAATTTGTGGAGTCACAAATACAACCCAATACTGTGTCCTGACTTACTAGCAATCCATATCAAAGATTTTTTTTTTACTTTATATTTGGACGCTTTTGTTTTTGTGCGTAGAACAAAACACTTTTTGCCACTTATCTCTCAATATTTTTTCTCCAGCCTACTTATTGAAGGAGCAGACAGAGTGATGTAGAAGTTAATATATCTGGAAACAACTCTCCAGTAAAATTCAAAGCAGATTCTCCAGATCTCATCCAAGACAATGCTGGACATGGGTTGTCTGACACCAAATCACAATGGAGCAAAAGCTGTTTAACAGAAGATTTACAATTTATGATGAGCCCGTGCACATGTAAGATTAAAATCAAATAAACACATCACTCAGGAGCAGGTTCTCAAAATTTAGGATGTTATGAGAGTCACCTAAGTGCTTGTCAAGACATCTAGGTCAATACCTCACTGATTCTGAGTCAATACTTCTGTGTAGAGTCTAGCGATCCAGAAGTTGAATAAGAACATGGGTGACTCTGAAACAGTGTGTGGGGGGGCGGGAGGGAGGGATGTGTAGATGTATTCTACACAAACCCCAGGGCATAGTAGATTGTTTCCATCAAAACAATTCAACTGAACCTAAGTTTGAAAACTTTATAAGCATATCGGCCTCTTCAAATATAACATCAAAACACAGTATCTTAAAGGCCCTGAAAATGTTTTACCAGAGAAATAAAGCCCTGTTCATTTAACTTAAAGTTCCACAGGCATATGTATTCTGGGAATGTTGATTGCAAAGACTCAAAGCTTCACACTTTTTGCAGGCTTCCCTCTCAGAAATACCTCAGAGTTTATACTCAGATGTGTGCTAAATCAACCTCTGACCAGTTTGTACGAGTCAACTGTGTTCCACCATAGGTAGCAACCTTTGATGTCAAGAGTTGCTCTTGAGATTCATCACAAGCAGCTGTTTGTATTACAGAAGTTGACCAGGGCCCTCCCTGATGGTATGACATGATAAAGTGCAGCACTACAAAGCTAGGAGCTAATCACAGCCACCTCAGCACAAGTTTGATTCCCCCACCAGGGATATGACCCACATGGTGCAGCAGACCTCTCCTGACCTGCCCGCTGCTCCCTTCAGCAGTGTACTTCGTCAATCTGCCTGTTCTGCTCCCCACTCTATCTCTTGTGAATCCTCTTACTGCCCCTGTACCTCTGGCCTATACCCCAGTTCTGTATGCATAAATAAATAAATCTTAAATAAAAAAGTTGGCCAAGTGTACAAATCAGGGCTCTCCACGATTAAGTTGTTAAACTTTTATCTGAATACCTCTGGTTATATTCATAATCAGTGACTGACAGTGGGCATGGGACAGGAAGGATGCAAATGTCCTAAGTTGCGCCAAGTTTGTTGTATCCTTCACAATCTGCAGCTTCCTATGGCACCAGGCTGAGGTGAAGCAACACTGCCTCTATGCTCTGTTTTGCTCTGACCTGTTTCCTTCAGTCTCTTCTATGTACAGGATTGTCCTGAAATCACCTCCATTTTCATAGGAAATGGCTTAGACAATCTCCTGCTGGAACTGCTGTTCCACAAAAATACCTCAGGACAACCGAAAAAAAAAAAAAAAAAAAAAAAAAAAGGAGTTTCTGCATCTATGACTCACTGTCTTCCAGGAGTATAACTTACTTCTTTTGTTGATTTGAATGAAGAGTAGGTTGAGTCTGTCTATCCCATTTGCCTGTGGAAATCTTGAGTACTGGAACTTGACCTCACTCATTTTTTTCTGCATCTTTGGACTTCCTCATAACGAATATTGCGAATCCCAACAATGGTATTTAAAACTTTTTTAAAGAAAGATTTATTTACTTATTCATACAGAACTGGGGTACAGGCCAGAGGTGCAGGGGTGGTGAGAGGCTTCACCAGAGACAGTGGGAGCAGAACAGGCAGATCGATGAAGTACACTGCTGAGGGGAGCAGCGGGCGAGACAGGAGAGGTCTGCCACACTATGTGGATCATCCTGGGGGCGGGGGGATCAAACTCATGCTGAAGTGGCTGCAGCCAGCTTTCAGTGCTGTATCCTAGCCCATTATGCCACCAGGGAGGAGCCAATTTTTTTTATAAACTTTTTAAAGATGTCTGGCAACGGACAGTCTGGGGCCCTCCCTGGTATCCCACGGGGTTAAAGCACAGTACTATGAAGCTAGCGGTAGCCACTGCAGCACGAGTTTAAGTTTGATCCCTGGTCAGGGAGATGACCCACAAAGCGCAACAGACCTCTCCTGTGTCACCCACTGCTTCCCTCAGCAGTGTATTTCAGTAGATCTGCCTGTTCTGCTCCCCACTATCTTTCTGGTGAGTCCTTTCACCCCCATGCACCACTGGCCTATACCCCAGTTCTTGTATGCATAAATAAATAAACCTTAAAAGAAATTAAGGGAGGCCCTCCCTGGTGGCGCAACGGGTTAAAGCACAGCACTGAGAATCTAGAACCGCTTCAGCATGAGTTCGATCCCCGCCTGCCTGGAGGTGACCACATGGCGTGGCAGACCTCTCCTGACCCGCCCGCTGCTCCCCTCAGCAGTGTACTTCATCGATCTGCCTGTTCTGCTCCCCACTCTGTCTCTGGTGAAGCCTCTCACCGCCCCTGAGCCTCTGGCCTGTACCCCAGTTCTATATGTACAAATAAATAAATCTTTAAAAAAAAAAAAAAAAGAAAGAAATTAAGGGTAGTCTCTGACTCATGAAATAGGGGTCCAGGTTCTATTTCATCATTGATTAGACTTGGAGCAAGCAAATTTGCCTGTTTTCAAAAAATAGCTATATGCACTCATTTAAAATGTCTGTTTTGAGGATCTCTTTCCTTTATAAAGTGGAGTAAATACACATAGCTCATGTGTTTATTTGAGTGGTCATTGTGACAAGTTTTAATAAACTTGGTACATGGCATGAAGCACCCTAAGATTCACCAGGCCTTACTACCCACACAGAGTGTGGTACAATGCAGGCATTTAATGAAGTTCCACTGGAACACATATTGTTGAATATTTAGGTCATCAGCTAACTTCAAAATCTTTCACAGAGAAAATAATTCACCTAGAGTTAAATTATTTTCCTTTTTTTAAATAACCCAAAGGCCACCTGAAATCCTGTGTGGAAAAAAGGCAAAGTACTGAATAGTAATAAACAGATTTCCACAGGCAATATAGTTGGTCTAAGATATAGTGGAAAGAATGTAGACAGAATGCAAACATGGGAGCCAATTCCTGAGGAAATGCTATTTCCATGTAGAGGTAACAGATTAAAAATGGTGATATTATTATATTTATTATGCCTATCAGGGAATGTGGAAGTTTTTTTTTTTTTAATTTATGCCAAGCTATGCCTGTAGAGATACTATGTGGGCAGTGAGAAGTGAAACCACACACACACACACACACACACACACACACACACACAGAGTTTTTAAATGTTTGAAGCAGCATGCTTTCTCAGATTGAGAGAGGATATTTTTCTACAGATGGAGAGACAGCAATTTGCCTATGGGATTAGAAAATCTCATCCCAAGAAGGTATTTAGTAAAAATAATTGTAAAGGATGTAGGAGCTCTTTTCTAGTGCATAAGTGGGAGGGAACTAGGGAGCAATGGAGGGAAGGAAGAAAAAAGAAGATGGGGGAGGTAAGGGGGGTGTATGGCAAAAGGGAGCAAGGAGAGAGAGAGGAAGAGAGAGAGAAAATTCCAAACTCCACAAGTTTCTTGCCAATGGAGAGAAAGCACACCGGGCGGTCCTGGTTCCTGCAGGGTGGTGAGTCTATCACAACACAGTGAAAGACTAAAAGAAGCAGCAGACCTCCCTCCTCCTACCTCACACTTTTCCAACATTCCTCTAACCGTCAGCACTCATAACAAAAAAAAAAAAAAAAAAAAAAAAAAGTCTATTGTCTGTCTCAGGTCCTACAGACTGGGAATGTAGCCATCCTCTCACTCAGCATGTTTGGATGTTTGGGGTAAGGGGAGCCAAGCTAGTGGTTGTGTCATTCAGAGTGACATTTTTTCCAGGGGCGACAGTAGACATGGTCGGTGCCATCTTTCTCCTGCAGCTGGGCCCACAAAGAGCCCTGCAGAAATGATCTATTTACTCTCCCTTAGAACATCGGCATTCAGGATCCAGCCAGACCACAGAGGATGTGCGGGAACATACCATGTGTCTCAAGGCAGCACACTCATGGACTAAATCAGACCAAAAAAAAAAGTGTATTGCTGCTTCAATACAAAGCACATCACAACAAACGAAAACAAACAGATAATTATAAACCAGAGAGATCTGACATGGAGGGGGACAGAGAGGGGTCAGAAGGCGGGAGGGATGTGGGGGGCTATGGTGTTGATGGGGGGGTGAAGAAATGAACAATAATGCAAATAGATATACATGAAATGATAAAATTAATAATAATTAATTAATTAATCTTTAAAATGAGTAGAGGAAAAAGTTGGATGGTGGTGTCCTGGGCAGAAAAACAAAAACACCGCTGTTGGAAAAGTCAAATGTCACTGAGTGCTTAGCATCTAAAATAAAGAGGTCCCTCTCTGGTGGGACAACCTTTAAAGCACAGCACTATGAAGCTCTCTGCAGCCACTGCAGCCACTACAGAGTTCGATCGCCAGCCAGGGAGCTGACCCACATGGCACAACAGATCTCTCCTGGCCCACCACTGCTCCCCTCAGCAGTGTGCTTTGTCAGTCGGCCTGTTCTGTTCTTTACTCTGTCTCTGGGGAATCCTCATGGCCCCCAGTTCTTGTAGGCATACATAAATAAATCTTAAAATATAAATAAATAAAATTTTAAAAAGAGGGATAAGCAATAGAGGAGAAAGGGCTTCAGAGAGAGAGAGTAACTGTCACTTCTGAAAAGGCTAAAACTTGTTTTTCCATTTATATGGCAGCAGGTAAAATACATGTGGGTTGAGGCTTTTGAATTATCCTATAGTCTTGAATATGATGCAATTATTGTCCCCATGTTTTTTCTCTAGTCTGAAAATTCCAGTGTTACTATATCTTTCAAAATATATCATAAACTTTTAAATTAGTTACTTGGTAATTTTTTCTTCAAAGGGGAGTACTTTCTCCTCATATTAAGCTTACAAAGTCTGCATAAACTCTACTTACATAGAGCATCAGGGTAACACATGATTTTCCCAGAAAAATACTTCAGCATAATTGAGAACATTCAATAATACAAATATCAAAGAATGGTAGGAATAGGATCTGCATCAAGCCCCGGCTGCTATTTGTATGATCTTGGTCAGGTCATTCAAACTCGTTGTATTTTATTTGTTCATCTAAAAAAAATGAAGGCTGAAACAGTTCCTTCTTAAAAAAAAGAACTTGTTTAAAAAAAAAAAAAAAAAACGGCACTCACAGATAAGACCGTAAAACTTTTGTTCCCATCTTCCATTCTTTTCCACTTTTTGTTAAAGGTTTATTTATTTTTTCATATAAGCACTTGGCTGTAGGCCAGAGGTGTAGGGGGTGAGAGGACTCACCAGAGACAGAGTGGGGAGCAGAACAGATAGATTGATTGAAATACACTGCTGAGTGGACAAGGGGGTGAGGCAGGAGAGGTCTGCTGCGCCATGTGGGTCAGCTCCCTGCTGGGGATCGACTCTGGCCCCCATGGCTAGTGATAGCTTCAAAGTGCTGAGATCTTAAACCCTGTGCCACGAGGGTTCCCATTTTTTTTCTCAGTGCAAATAATGACTCCAATGACTTACAACCAGAGTCCAGAGTAAATATGTTGCCTTTGGGGGGAAGAAAAAGGAAGTCTATTGCCAAACAGTGGAACTTGCTGGTTTCAGGTAAGTGTGGGTATTTCTCAATGGTAGAGAACATTTTTCATGTTGGATGGGGAGCACAGATGACTATCTGGGCTGGGAACCAAATTTTGCCTCTGCTTTCTCCAAAATTAAGATAGTAAATTTTCTAGGAGTTTTCTCTAAACAACATTAGTGATTTTGTTCTCTGCAAAATAGCCAAGCCTCATATATATCTTAACTGTTATAATTATCCTATTACACAAATAAAGTAAAATTAAATGGGTTTTTCCTACAAGTAGTACACTCCTAATGACAAAAGGGGTGTTTTATTCCTATTCAGGGCCATATTGCCTAAGGGTGACCTCCACCTAGTTGATTCTCAATGAGTGTTTACTAAGCAAAACTGGAAGGTAAATTCTAACCCTAAATGTGAGCATTTCTGAATTCAGTATATCACTATGATAATGTTTTAAAGAAAAATTTACTTTACCTGTAAAAAAGTCACTTCTGTGCAAACATTATAAATGCTAGTTAAGATGAAATTGCAGCTACACATAAAAGCACTTACTGCAAAATGAGAAGACAAAAATAAAGACACAGATTTGACTGTGGTAGATGGAGGGAGAGAAATGTTATGACACAAGCAAGCAAAAATATTAAGAGGAGAATCCAGATGGAAGGTTCGCTATAAAATTCTTCCAACTTTTCTGATTTTGAAATTCCTCATGATAAAATTTGAAAATAAAATTTTTGAAACTTTTCCTAGCTTGTAATTGCATTAACTGGATTGGAAACATGGGCCTGAAAAGAAGACAATGACGACAAAAATAAACAATTGATTAGTCAAGCTGATAAGATTACAGAGTCCTATTTTTTCTTTTAATATTACTATGGGGTTCTAGGCAGGCAATTTTATATTGCAAAAATTAAATAAATAAATATGCATATTGAGTGCTATTATAATGGAGTGTGAATTTTTTAGAAATGAGCATTCTTAGATATTTGTTTATATAAGAAAGTTATCTTTAAGAAAGCGCCTTTGGTAATGAGTATCTTAATACTTTGGTGAATCATACTAAGACACATCAAATTGCATTTATAAACCTAGACAGCACCTGCATTTAATCTTTTTTGTCATTAAAGTCCAAATATAAGACAAAGAGAAAAAAATAGGAGGGAAAGAAGCTCATCATTTCCCACCGTTTTTCTTTCCTCCTAATTCAGTTTTTATTACATGAAAGACAAAGCATACAGTTTAATAAACGTTTATTGATCATCTATTCCAGCGTCTCTGTCCTTCAAACCTAGAATTCTGTCGAAAATTCTCTATCTGAACATAACCAAGGGAAGAACACAATCATTCAATAAGACTGAGCCATGTAAACGCCCCTCTTTGTGTGTGTGTGTGTGTGTGTGTGTGTTTTCTAAGATGAGACTGACATGCAGTCAGTATCAATTCTATTTAATTCTCTCCGGTCTATTTATTCACTGATGGCACACATAACTTTGCACCTAGGAGCCAAGTATAGAATTTTCCGACACCTGGAAAGCAGATGTGTCCAGCTAATGGAGCCTCCCTTCTGCTGGCCATGACCTCTCCAGTCTGAAGGGCACATTCCTACAGCTGAGACTTCCCCTGAGGTAAAAGAAAGTCCCTTCTGGTAGAGAAAATGAGATTGATAATGGGAAATTGATCTCACCATGAAATTAGTGCAACAATGATCAAGCTAACGACACTGATGTAGGATCAGCCTTCCTGAGGAAAATCAGCCATGAAAAAAGACAAAATGCTGGTATTTACCACAAATGGGAGGAGAGCAAAGGGAATCGGGACATGGTAAATCAAGTCAACATGACGTATTTACTCAGCAGACCATTTGGAAAACTAAAAGTATAAAAGCTAGTGATATTAATAAATGAATAATGGTTTCTGTGGTTAAAGTGGGGGAGATAGAAATGGTGAAGGGGACAGCAAAAAAAATAAAACAATGCAAATGATTTGATCTTGGAGTTTTAGAGAGCAATAGGATAAAGCAGGATTTCAGGATCAGACATAAGTTCTAACAGAGCTGTGGCCTTTCTGGAGGCTCTAGCAAAAAAAAAAAAAAAGGCCTTTTTCAGTCTCTAGACATAGGATGTCCACCTGCCTTCTCTCACTGTGTCCTTTCCATCCTCAAAGTGAACAACGAACATTCAGTCTGTGTGACATTGTATCACTCTTGACATTTTTTTGTAACAAGATGATGTACATTGAAGAATTGCTGTGACTACATTCAGCCTACTCGCATAATCCAGGATGGAGACAGACAGGCGACAGGTACATGTTACACACACGTCTACATATTTTGAAGTCAGCTGATTAGCCAACCAGTTCCCCTTGCCATGGAACACAACACTGTCACAAGTTCCAGGGTGTAAGATGCAGACACAGGCAGGGCTAATTATATGATTGGCACAGTTTACCCTTCTAGATCACTCTTCCTTACTCGTCTGCAAGAAAAGGGATTTGCTGAGCACCAATTATATTCATGTACTTTACTGGACACGGGACTTATGGTTGAACTTGTTTATAGTGTTTTCCTTTCAAGGTAAACAATGTCAGGATATCATTGTCCCTCTTAGCTGATATAGGAACAAGGATTGTAAAGACTAACATGTTTACAGTGGGAAGATGAGAGGATAGGAGGATGTCTTATGTCTAAGTTTCTAATTATAAAACTACCCTGCATGCTTGAATCATCTTGTTACAAGCCATCAATGTGGAGGGGAAAAAAACCATTTAAATTTCAAGATTAGATTGCAAAAACAAACAAACAAAAAATCTGAACATCCTCAACAGTTCAACAGTTATGGAGAAATTGAATCCTTAGAGCCCATTTATATTAAAAAGGGAATGTCTGATCAGTTACCTTAACTGTAAGTGCCTTTTGTCTCCCTAATTTCTACTAGCAGAAGAAGACTACTGCAAAGGAGCTGGCACACAAATTATTAGTTTGATAATTCAACTATGCCTTAACCATATACTGAACATAACATCAGTTGTATGCCACAAACATTGGGCCAAACTGTTCTGGTCTTTAAGAAATCTAACTGAATTAGGAGAAACAAACAAACAAGAAATAATCAAACAGTAAAATGAGCAGATATTAACTTGTGAGTCTGGTAAGTTATATAACAGGATTCTTATACTAGCACAAAAGAGTGAAGCTTGATCAAGTGGAGGTAGAGGGGTGTGCACAAGAAGTCACTGCTGATATGAGACTAGACGGCTAAGCAGCTAGGGACTGACCAGGTTAAGATAGAGCTTCCCATAAATTGAGAGTGGGTAGACGAGCCTGGAGGACTGACGCTTTCGAATCTACAAGACTGGTGTGGGCTGAGGACATGAGAAGCGGGACAGGTGAGTGAGGTGAGCTGGGAAAGGTAAGCCCAAGGTGAGTCCAACTTCTAGAACAAAACACAGCCCAGGCAGCCTGATTTGGACTAGCATAAAAGTGCTGAAGGAAGGGAGGGTGAAGGGCATCTCCTCACTACACGATTAGACACCCAGCACAATCCTTTGAGGAGATATCCGTTGCTCTCTGTGGAACCTGAGACCATGCTTTCCCTAGAAACCATCTGGTACACCAGATCCAGAGCAAGGCTTCCATCATTTTAGATCATTATATTCAGTTACATCTTGAAAACATGTGCTCCGTCCTATGACGCTGAGCTGAATGTTTGACACGGTCACTCCCCAGAGAGAGCAGGCCTCCAGGGGCGTCGGGACAGGCCATCTTAATCACGCAGGTAATTTACATCTGTTGTAACATAGTGGAACCCCAGAGTCTTACAGAGTTAGCTTTCACCACATTTAAAGAGGGAAATGATGGTAATTAAAAATGGCATTTCTAATTAGTGAGAGGTTAATTAGTGAGAGGCTGCAAGGACTGGGGAGCCCAGGTCTCCCATCTCCCCGTGGAAGCTTCTTGGACTGGTTACAGTGCTGCTCTTCTCTTGCTAGAGGGTAGCTCTGGCTCTAAAGGCCGCTTTCTTAGTATGTCTAGTTGCAAAATGACCTTTGGTAAAGAGAACAGCCAATGTCGTCTTCGAATCTCCCTCAGTGTTTCGTATGGATGAGATAGAGGGATGTGGATAATTTACACAGGTAACTCCAGGTCATCACATTGGCAAGGCCCCGCAAAGTTAAGAGGAGCCATTTTCTGAGGATGTAAAATTGCCAATGGATTTAACTACTCTGAGATGGCCCAGCTTCTCTGAGCGCCGGTTTATTCTCGCTTTACAGTCAAAACTACTGTGACTCTTTTTAGTGACATGAAAGTGATATCAGGTTAGCGAGGGGGATAAGAGAATACAGGCACTGACAGTAGAAAGAAGTGAAAGTTGAAATATGAAATAACAATAAACACACACACAAAAAACACATTGTTTATAAAAGAGCAAAACCAATTAAAAATGCCCAAGAATTAAAATACATTAGAAGTTCACCCTTATTCCAATATTCAGTAAATAATGACATATAAATGCATGTATTATATAAACAGAAATGTAATATAAATTTATACATATATGCTTTTATAATCATATTAAATATGAATAAACATATACTTGTATACTTATATGTATAAATATATATAGATACCTAGCTTATAATTATATAATGAAATATTATTTTCATTTTATGATCAGGAGTAGCATTAAATTTAAATTTACCTATTTAATATGTTGAAAACTTTTCCTATCATGTTTTGCATACTTGATCGTTTTCTTAATTTACAAAAATGCACTACAGCAAAGAAATTGGTGTGCATGCACTGCAACTTATAATTGCTTGTCCTCCTAATTATCAAAAAGTTGCCATAATGAAAGATTAATCCTCATGCCCCCTTCCTTTTGATGAGTACATTTCATATAGCATTAAGCTGCTTTATACTATGTGAGATATCTTTATAGTCACCTAAAAATTGCACTTTATACATTCAAGAAATCATAATGCTAAAGGTTAAAAGCACTTATTATTTATGACAGTCTTAAGATTATACAACATTCTGGAATTAACTGGGGTTGACAGTGAATTTGGTGGCAAAAGAAGAGAGCTCTCCTGACCCCAAGAACCATCCCATTCTGTTTCAACTTGATTACAGAGATCCTACTGGGGGAGAGTTCCATCAATTGTTCTTGAAAGTGTTTGAGCTGTTGTTTGAGAAGAATTTGGCAAAGATTAACAATCACTCTGTGTCAACACTTTATATTCACCATCACTTACATCCTTACCACACAACCCTTGCAAATAAAACTACCTGGTTAATAGATGAAGAAATTGAGACAAAGGGATCAATGTTTCCTGGTAAGGAATGCTCTCAGGTAGATCCAGTATAGAATACATGATCTAGGTACGCTTGAGCCCTATATCATTCTTAAGGGTTAAATGTATTAATGTCTTCACATACATTAAATAAAGATAAATGTAATCATCAACAGAGTATCAGCTTTACATAGAGACATACATTTCCTACATTATTTCACTTCTTACAGATGTTGTTTTAGATAGGGGTGCCCTGGTGACACCCTTATTTCAGGTTTATCATCTTTGTATAACCTTTGCAAATTAAAAGGATATGACTATCAGCTACCAATGCCTTACTCCTTGGGAAGGAAAAATATGAGCTTTCTTTTTTCAAATCTAGAAATGATGCTATGTAGATTTATCAGCCCTGAACCTCTCTGAGTTCCATCCTGATGTGTTTTATCCTCTAGCTAAGATGACACATTAGTAATTACATGAATGCTGGACTTGATGCAATCAAAAGTTACCACCAACTTGATGGCTTAAAACACCACAAATGTATTAACCTAGAGCTCTGTAGGTCAGTTCAAAATATGGCAAATCTCATGAGGTGAAGGTGGTGGTAGGGCTGTATGCCTCTGCTTCTCTAGGAAGTCTCTTTTTACTGCTTCTGGTGTCTTTCTACATTCCATGGCTCCTAGACCTCTTCCTACATCTTCAAAGCTAATAATGCTACATCTCTCTGATCTTTCTTCTTTAATCATATTTCTTTCTGATCAAAGTCTGTGGATGATTCTTTGCTTTTAAGGATTGGTGATTAGATTGGGTCCATCTGGAGAATTTAAGATGCCCCTCTATCCCAAGACTTTTAACCTCAATTATATCTACAAAGTCCCCTTTGCCAAGCAAAGCCACAGTTCCATAGGTTCTAGGTATTCAGACTTGGCATCCTTGGGGATTATCATGTTGCTTTCCACAGTTAGGGTGGGTATGTCATGTATGTATGTTCACTGTTCATAAAAGCATCCTAAGTAGGGTGATAATGAAAAAAATCATTAACCAAATTGAATTTTACTATAAACTACAAAGGAAACAGGTGATTCCAGGAATCATGCTGTCACGAAGCTATTAAGGACAAGGATGTTTCTACAATACTGTGCTGTGATCATTTGTGTGTCATGCTTAAAAATCATAGAGGTGCTGCCTCTCCAACAAATAACCAGTTCCTCAAACAAATATTCTCAAAACAAGAAGGAGAAGACAGCTCTTTAGTAGATTTCTTTTGCACATGTGCTTTTATTGTCAAGACAAAAGCAAAATGTGTCTTAGATATTCACAGAAAAGATATTATCTTCTTTACATTGACCCTGCCTCCATCATCAGTTCATAGCTATCTGCATGAAAGAACAGCATAGCAGACGAAGATGATTATGCTGTACCACTCATGATTCATACCTACCTTCCAAGAATGTTTTTCTAATTGGTACCTGATTCACATCAAAGAAGGATCATGTTTATCGAATGGGCAGCCAACAGCATCTTCTAGAAAGGCATAGCCTGCATTAGGACTACTTTTTCACAGTTACTAGGACAGCAAAGTGAGTATCTGTAAGTTACCTAATATCAGTTACTGTGCAAGATGTAGAAACTCAATGAACGATTAATACAATTCTAATTTGCCTGCTAATATGGTGTCCTGTTGTTCTGGAAGAGCTGGCTGCAATAACATAAAGTATTCCAACATAATGCTTTGTCATAAGATATAGGATAATGCCATGTGTTACAATAATCATTATTATTAAACTTATTAAACCATTTAATCATGTAGACACATATATAGATAGATGATACACTGATATATACTTTTCACCTTGCCTTCAGTAGTCCAATAAAGATCTCCATTTCTTATATAACCAGTTCTCATATAATTGAACTAAAGCCTGAAATAAAACTGATATATTCACTACATCTTAATAGAATCTTAAATTTTCTTAGGTGCCATGGAATAGCTGCTTTTATCTACTGTCCTAAATTAGTGAATTCTCAGCATTCTGGAGGGAGGAAGAAAATGCCAGACTCCCAGACTTGGAATACAGCACCTAAAAACTATCACTAGCAAGCTCTGGCACCCCTTCAGTTTTTCAACTATAAACTAGAGATGATAATAATACTTAGTGGGGCCTTCCCTGGCAGCTCAACAGGTTAAAGTGCTGCACTAGGAAATTAGCCTTAGCTTCTTCAGCGCAAGTTGGATCCCAGGCCAGGGAGGTGACCCATATGGCACAGCAGACCTCTCCTGTCTTGCCCGCTGCTCCCCTCAGCAGTGTACTCCATCAATCTGCCTGTTCTGCTCCCCACTCTGTCTCTGATGAATCCTATCACTGTCCCTATACCTCTGGCCTGTATCCCAGTTCTGTATGCATAACTAAATAAACCTTTAACAAGTACTTAGTGTCCTTTTATGCTGATTACATTAGATAAACTAAATGCTCTTAACAGAATATCACTTCAAAAAGTAGGGTCGAGCTATTAGTTGTATTTGTAAAATATGATTACAATTACAGGAAGAACACCAGTGGGCATTTGGAAGCAGGAAACAGTAGAGTGACAATGAACAAAAACCCTGAGTTTAGTTAGATACAGATTCCATCACCTATTCTGCAACATTATTAGCTCAGCAGCCTTCATTAATTTGCCCAATTTTGCAATCTCGGTTTTCACATCTGTAATATGGGTATAATGATTATATATTTCATTAGAGAAAGTTATCAGTGCCTTCTAGGTCACGTAAGGAAGTCTTCTAAGTACAATTTAGAGAGCTGCAATCTAGAAGATAAGTTCTGCCATCTCACATATCCACAAGAGAAAAAAAAAAAAAAGCTAACAATAAATGCTTAAGACAAAACACTAAGACTTAGTTGGAGAAGTAGAAGAAAGAGAAGGAAGGACCCAATGAAGATAGACTCCACTCAAACCTGGCTTTATTAGAGGTGGTATGCACAAACCAGATCTGTCTCCCCTTGAAATGGACCAGCCCAGGTGGATGGGATGGATAACCAAGGTGACATTAGGAGTGCCTATATGTAAAATTAGTAATTAGCCTGCTGAAGAGTAACAGTTGGTATTTGGCACAAGGGCTCAGAGAATGCTAGAGAATCCCCAAAGTAAATTAAGATGTCTCTAATATAAATTGTAGCTGCTCACAAGAGGATGTTTTCGTCCCTCATCTCTCAACACTAAAGCAGTAGTCTTCAAATGCATAAATTTGGAATAGAAGGGTACTGAAGAGGAAAACCAGGTGAAAAAGCAGTTAAGAAAAGGGAAAGAAAACAAACCAAATGACTGTACTGCTCAGTCTCCTTCTGATTAGCATCCTTTAGATTTGGGACTTGAGTGGAAAGGTAAACAGGTAACTCAAACTCATGCTGTGAAATCTTGAGTTTTATTTATTAGCAAAAAATTAATATTTAAAATATTGAATTGGGAAATGCAACAAAGTAGATCATTAAAACACATCTGTGGGTGCCCTTGGTCTGCCAGGTTGCAGATTCTGAATTAATATTTTAGGCTCTATGTTGACTTTTCTTTCTGAGCTATACAGATCTGTCTTTGTCTGCAAACTCTTTGTTGAAGTGATGCCTCTGATGGTGGGAAACTCTTAATACTGGTAAACAGAACAGAAGGGCACAAGGGTTATGGGGCCTGCTCTGCCACATTATCTTAGATATTCTGAATCATCCTCCCATCTGAAAACCTGTTTGGAAACTTAATAGGTAGATGAACTATTTGCTTGATTTATCTTTTACAAATTGCAGTGGCATTTTTACTCTTCTACAGAACAATTTGGCTTTGCCCTTGGGTACCAACACAAAGTGTCCTTTAGATATATAAATATGATGAACTGGATGAATAGAACATTTCTTTCTCCATAAAATGATGACCTCTGTATTAATCACTTAAGCATCTAGGCAAGTAACAGATCTTCATTTCTTTATTAACATGGGGCTTCCCCATGGCAGATAGATGCCAAGTATCAAGCAGTTATAGTGAGCAAATCGCCTGATGGTAGGGAAGTCAGATGCTCAGAGATGGTGCCAATTCTACCTTTCTCTCTCTGGATTACTTTGAAACCAGGACAATTACATTTTGGAAGGGGAGAGACAAGTAAGAATATGAGCAACAATCATAAGCTTTGCCTGCTCTTATTGAAGCACATATAAGAAAGTTCAAAGAATGTTGGCTTACGAGTCAGTGAGTTAATTTTTATTTTGAATACTACCATCAATAATGAAAATCTGTGTGACTCTTGGAAAGTTACCTATCTTCTATTAGTTTGAGACTATGCATGGATAGGAGAATAATTCCTCTGAAGATGATGGATGGGGTTTTAGCCACTGGCACATGTTAGGTTTATAATTAATGTTTGAGTTTCTCTTTTTTAATATTTAATTTGTATTACAGAGACAGCAGATACATAGTTTTCTCTCTTTTTTTTTAGGCAATAAACTGAACATTTTAAGATACTCTGAATTAGGAGATTTCTTATTGCTGCTTTTCAAGTTTCCCTACTGCCACGACCTCATGTATTCTTAAAAAGTTCAAAACAGGCCCTCCCTGGTGGCGCAGTGGGTTAAAGTACTGCACTGAGAAGCTAAAGCCACTTCCTCATGAGTTCGATCCCCGCCTGCCCCGAGAGTGACCACATGGCGTGGCAGACCTCTCCTGACCCGCCCACTACTCCCCTCAGCAGTGTACTTCATCGATCTGCCTGTTCTGCTCCCCACTCTGTCTCTGGTGAAGCCTCTCGCTACCCCTGAGCTTCTGGCCTGTACCCCAGTTCTGTATGTACAAATAAATAAATCTTTAAAAAAAAAAGTTAAAAACATATTTACTGACCTAGTCATGGGATGTATCACAGCAAAACAAAATGAATATGAGCTCTGTGTTTGTATTCAACTGTTTAAATAACAGCACATTCTTTTATTTTAAACTCAGGGTATCTACATTTCCAACAGTTAAAAAAAAAAAAAAAACAGACAATGTTCTCATAAGGATGGAATAAATACAGTAAGAGCGAGGGGCCGGTAAATAAGTACTTAGTGATAATAATAATCTCCCTATAATACTGGTAGGTAGTTTGCTAACAGTAATAGATATTATAAATGGGTACTCAGTTCAGTACCTGACAATCAGGAGTTTAAAATAAAGTACAAAAAACTGAGAGTTAATATACAGAACCAAAGCTTTGGCTTCACAGTGGCTGAAGAGTAGTCAGACTTTAATTAGTTACATTGTCCACATGAACCCTAATTTTTCTGAGTCCCCATTTCCTTTATGTCAAGGAGGATGATGGAAATCCACCAGCTGGTAGATAAAAATATTGAATAGGATTCAATAATAGATATTCACTCTATGCATTTTTTAAAAATGATTGCACTATGTATTAACTCTTCCATTATTCATAGTGCAAACTCACGAACCTCTTACTTTCTAGCAAGTTGAATCAGTGATGTCTTATTAGAAGGGAGTTCAGTATTCTTCCCTGGACAGTCCTCTTTTAAATTGTCCCTAAACCCTTATAATTTTCTTTTGCTTAAAGTTGGAGTCCACTCGCTTTCAACAGCAGGTTATAGGGAAAACCTAAGTCTGTTCAGTTAATTACTGTCAACATTGTTTGCTATTACTCAGGGTCACAACTGAATGATGGTCTTGCACACACTGATAGATGATGCTTGTCTAGTTACTGGCCCAGATCCCTGAGCAGACTGTGATGAATTCCTATGAGATGATAGCATGCCTTCTGTGCTAGACTGGGCCAAACGTGTCCCATGACAATTGGCATGCCAAGGTCAGAGCTTTCAGCAACACATCTTTTGCTGCTGCTCATATAAATAGCAACCTTCCAGAACCACCAGGTCAAGGCAAGAACTACTATCTTATCCTGTCCTCTCCGGTGACTTCCCCACCCAAGGGTAAGCCACTCAAAATACAAAACAATTTACTCTACTCTGCTCCCCAACAAGGACAGTCTAACTGGTTAGTTTTGCTGAAGTGGAAAAGAAAGAGAGATGTAAAGAAAAAGTAATTATTCTAGTTGGCATACTGACATTCAGTCTATTTCTACATGAATGTGAAACTGTAGTTTTATACAACCCATGGAACAGAACTGCCTTTGGTCTAAACTATACTTAAGCAGACATTATGAAATGGGAAAATGTGACACCACTGTACACCTCAGACCAAATTCATGGTCACCTATTGCCCCAAAAGAAAGGTCAGCCAGTGCCTGAAAACTGTGTTCCTCCATTCCTGAGGCAATGTATACAAATGATTAAGGATCATTTGTGGGCATTCCACACTGTATGCCAGCTCTGCTAAATCTATTACTGGCTGATCAGAAGGAAAGAAAAGCAAAGTCCTGAATGTCACAGTTTGGAGATCAAATTATACTCTACCTACAATGGAGAGCCAATGAAGAATTTTAAGTTGGAAAAGTACATGACACGATTTGTGATTTAGAAATCTCACTCTGGAAGCTGAATAGAAAGCAGTGCCTTAGTTAGAGGATCTTTCTTTCATTAGATCAGAACAGCATTGGGTAAGAATATCTATTTCTTAAGAAGACGACAAAGAAATCTTCCTAACATAAATTGTCTTGCCTATAACCTTCAATAATATAATTAAATCATATGTGTGGAGTGGGACATTCTAAAACCAATCTAGAGGCACAGGCAATGGCATATACAATTGAGTGGGACTTTTCTATCAGTATGGAGGCTTCGGATATTGCCAGCATATGGACAGTGGCCTTGATGAAGGAGAAACATGCTAAGAAAATAACAAAGAATGTACCACACAGTAAGGATACTATTTTAGTATTTTGAAATTTTAAAGAAAGAACACATCTATGACTGGTTCCAGCATATGTGCCAATTATTTGAAAAGAGTATAAAAAAAGTGATATTTCACACCATATACATTGTCTGTATGAATGAAAAGTAAATATTAGAATAATGTATAAACACACTTAAACATACACACCCCTCACCTGTGGCCTGCACCCCAGTCAGCACAAAATAAATAAATAAAAATCTTACAAACAATAAATAAAAGTTGTTTTGATAGGAAGCTTTTGCTGCTTTGCTGTGGAACACAATGAGGGAGGGACAAACCTGTCGTGGAGCAGGTTTGCAAGGCAAGACTGTGGCTTGAGCAGTTTTTGTGCCTTTTATTGAAATCATACAGGTTAGTACAAACTGATCATGCCACAATGGTATGCGGAATAAGGTCCAGAGGGTGGAAATGGAATGGGGGACAGAGTTCCACAGGGAACATACATCAAGAGACATATGCACCAGCTAAGTATTTGAAGTTACCTCAGGCGGAATTATCTTGAGACCGCCATGGAGATAGTCACCTAATCAGGTCAACGGGGGCCTAAGCATCCCTGGGCCTGCCTATCGTCTGTGGTCAAGGAATGCTCTGCTGTGATTTGCAGATAGCAAATAAGTCACAGTGGCCAGTTAGTGACCAGCCAGTAGTCAGCTTATAGAAACCCACAAAAAGTTGCTAAGATAATAGCTATTAATAGCTATTAAAAGTTCTCATCACAAGAAAAATAAATTATGTTTAGCAACAATTGTTAGTCTCACTTGTGATCACATGCTCTATATCGATTTTATCTTAATAAAAACAATATGGGAAGAAACAACTGAGTGAGACAACAGATGAAACTATCAACAGCTTGCCCAGAGGTTTATCATTATTGATGGGTTAAGTAGAGAGGAACGAGAGACTGAATGAAAGTAGAAAACAATGAAATTTAACAGAGGAGAAAAATTCAAGACCAAATTTCAGTTACAGCTGAATAGGAGATTGCCGGGTGCTTGTGGGAACCTTTGACCTCACTGGTGCTCACCTAGAAAACAGACTTTCCAATCTCCTCCAAAGACAGTAGATCCAACTCGACAGCACTGGCAAAGGATCTCGACTTCAAAGAATCTCAACTTCAGGGCACATTTCATGCAGAAATCGAGAAGCTTTACAAAGCAATCACTTAATAAAAAAATCTGTTAATTGAATATTTTCCTCAACTTCGACCTCCATTCTTACTGTTTTTACTAATCTTCCAGTACTTTCAGTATCAAGACCATTTTTTTTTTTTTACTTTTTCTATATCTTCTCTCCTAATCTTCATTTTACATATGCTAATATGACAGTGGTGCAGCTTGTATTTCCAAATGGAAAACTACACAAATCCCCACTTAAAAAATCAGTTGCGGGCCCTCCCTGGTGGCTCAGCCGGTTAAAGCACAGCACTGAGAATCTAAAGCCGCTTCCACATGAGTTCGATTCCCGCCTGCCCCGGAGGTGACCACATGGTGTGGCAGACCTCTCCTGACCCGCCCGCTGCTCCCCTCAGCAGTGCACTTCGTCGATCTGCCTGTTCTGTTCCCCACTCTGTCTCTGGTGAAGCCTCTCACTGCCCCTGAGCCTCTGGCCTGTACCCCAGTTCTGTATGCACACATAAATAAATCTTTAAAAAAAGAAAATGTGTTGCATCTGAATTCTTCTTGAGGTGACCAACACTGTGTTCTACACACACACACACACACACACACACACACCTACCTTCTATTATCACTGGCAATCTCCCTTCCAATTGTAAAAATGCCCAGAGAGATCAATAATGCGTTAACCTTTTTGGTAATCTAGATTTATTTTTAGTATGAATTAGAATGTCATCCCCTTTCTAATGATATTTAAGCAGTTCTTTCACTTATAAAAGGAACAGGTGCACACAAACTACTATGTAAGTTCCATGCTTTGATTTTTGTAGGAACTTTGAAATAGATTTCAAACAGGTATTTATGCTGTAATTAAATAAATCAGAAAGTTAATGAGATTCTACTAGTTGACTTACAATGAAATCCTACTTTAAAGAAGCAAATGGCATTATTAAAGAGGTTTGCAGCTTTGTGCACTGACACCGGGGTGTGAGAAGGGTAGTGAGGAGAAAACTCTCCAAGCACTGGTTTCCAGTCCACACCTGTTTCAATAAATGCCCCCAACGTTTAGTCGAAATTTCGTAAGCACTTGCAAAAGAAATCAGAAAAAAAGCAACACTGGAGGTCACCACCCATACAGCCACAGGTTCTGTTTTCATAAGTCACCTTTATATAGTTTATGGCCTCATTTTTCTCTGAAAATCATAATCTCTGTATTGGCATTTTTGTACCAATCCTTTTGTAGGCAGTCAAGAAAATTTGTGAAGTAGATATATAATTGAGAAAAAGAAACCTGGTTGGGAAAACAGAATGAAAAGTGTCGCTTCCTGGAGAATTTTATCAGTTTCTAGGTTAATATTGGATAAAGTGGCACATTTAAAATCTGTTGTTGTACATTTAGAATCATGTAATGTCTCTCCAATTAATAAAACTCACCTTTGATACTGCTTCATCAACTCTTATTTTTTAGAATTGGATCATTAATTTTAATTAAGCTTATTATTGAGCTTCTATTGCAAGAATTTATATTTTACGTCTAAGTGAAATCTCATTATTATATAATTAGTTTCATATGTAAAAGTGATTTTTTTCCCTGAAAACTTACATAATGCAATTTTTAATATATAATTTTTCTTTATATATATAGATTACATCACTGTTCATTTTTGTATGTATTTCCTTTCTATTCTAAGATATAGTCCCCATAGAATTCCTACCACCAATTCTCCCTTGCACAATCTCCATAGTCTCTTGTGCACTTCTCACCCTCATTCTGATCCCTTCCCTTGCCCCCACCCCCACAGAATGTTTCTGATTGATAGGTGTCTGTTTTGTTTTTTTTTTTCCCCTTGATCCTCTATATTCCACTTATAAAAGAAACCATCTGGTATTTTTCTTTTTCCTTTTGACTTACTTCACTGAGCATATATTTTTTTAATTATTATTTTAAGATTTTTGCATAGGTCTGGGTTGTAGACCAGAGGTGAAAGGAAGTGAGAGGATTCACCAGAGACAGAGTGGGGTGTAAAACAGGCAGATCTACTGAAATACACTGCTGAGCTGAGCAGCAGGTAAGACAGGAGAGGTCTGTTGTACCAGGTGGGTCAGCTCCCTGGCTGGGGATTAAACTCAGGCTGCAGTGGTGACAGTACTGAGACTTAGCCCCTAGACCGCAAGGGAGGCCCCCAAAATTTTATGTTTTAAAACAAGCTTTCTTACTTAGTTCTTTTTTTCAGTAAAATATCTATTTACTGTAATAATTTACTGGTAGATAGTCACATTGTTAGCAAACCAAGCAAATATTGTTCCTATATTTCTAATATCTATATCAATTCTCATCTAGCTTTTCATGCAACAGAGTGAATTCTATTTCTCAAGGCAGTGGTGCATATTTATGATTTTAAGGCAGCCACTCTGAAATTAGTTGCTTTCCTACCTGAAATCTGAGTGAAGTGAATATTGATAGGGCTTTTGCTACATCAAGCTTATCACTTACTAAAAATTTCACTCTAGAACAAGCCTTCTTCTACCTACTAAAGTATGATGCTAAGGTAAATTGTTTCCAAGAAAGGATAAGGGTTCCATATAATGTTTCAGAATAAAGAACACAGGCAAATGCATCTCCTCATTCACTGAACATATCATTTGCAAACCTGGTTCTGTGCAGATAGCACAGCAGACACAAGTCAGACAAAGACAAAACACTTTGTGAATCTTCTATTTGTTAATACTTGTGACCTGTTGAGTACTGTCGTGAAAGGATGATCTATAACAAAGTTTCTCAACATAGCTGCACACAAGAATAACCCAGGTAACTTTCAAATAAAACCAACTGACTTTGTGGCCCTACCCTGTGAAGAGATTGAATAGATTTGATTGAATTGATTTGGTGACTAGATACACTAAGATTCATTGCCTTTTCAAAAAAGTAATGATTAATAGACTTTATTGGGGGGGTGCAGTTTGGGGTAAATAAAAGAAAATTGGAACATAACAAAAGTTCATATATACCTCTTACTCTACTCCCATCTAGATTCATTAACTGTGGAGGTAATGTGATCAGAATTAAATTTGAGCTTCTTAATCTAAAACTCAACATTTCAGTAAGTGCCTATATTGTGAAATATAAACATTAAAAAGTTATGATTTTTGAATACTGTTACTATATCCTTCTACTTGTAAAATCTTGGAGAGCTAAAGGAAATGCTCATGGACTATCAGACTTACATTTCCTCCATACATTGAATATGGGGAAAAATACGTCAAATGTCTAGCAATTGCTTAAAATTTGGAATATAGCAATAAATTTGATGTTGTTGCATTTTCTTCTTCTTCTTTTAAGAGTCCTTAAGCTATTGAAAACACTTGTGGCACTTGGTACTTGTTGAAGAAAGGCACTCAATGTTAAAATAGCCAGAAGCTAGAGTTTAGCAGCGAAGAAATATTGTTTAATTTCAATGTTAAACTCTCTAATCAGATTGTCCATCTTGGAATATTGTTCACTTTAGATCCATACCCATCATAAGATAGTATGAATGATGACTGTTGTAGATGAATACTATACTCGTTGAGAGCAAGCATAAAGAATAACAGAAATAAAATGAATTGACATTATCCCCATCCATTTGATGGACAAACAATCCTTGTAGTTTTACTTCACGTCATGCAATTTTTGACACATTATATTTAGAGTCAAAAGGAAGAGTTCCACCAACTTTCTAGGCCTGAGTTTGTATTAGTCTCCTGGGGCTGCTGTAACAAATCACCATGAGCTTGATGAAATTATAAAATATGATTAGATCTTACTTTGGGTTTATAGGAAGACTGAAAATTACAGAGGTACATTATCAAACTTAGTACAGTATTTTTCTCTTGTAATCTGATAATTTCATATATTAAAGCCCTCACTTCCTCCCCCCCTTCAATGGGTTAGTATTTTGAGTTGGAGTTTTCAGTAATTAGGTTAGATGAGATCATAAGCGTGGCACCAAGGGCGGGCATCAGAGACAGGCCATGCAACACACAGCAAGAAGACAGCTATCTGCAAGTCTAGAAAGAGAGCCTTCACCATAACCCCGACTTTAGAAATGTGAGAAAATAAAATTTTATTGGTTAACCATCCAGCCTGTGGTACTTTGGTATGCTTGAATTAAGACATAAACCATGCTTGTTTAGTAAACGAAAGAACAATCCTATCTACTTTTAGTTATTAGACATTACACACAATAAATATATTGATTAACCTGAGTGCATATAAATATAGAGAAGATGTTCTATAGCATCACTAAGCTATGATGTAGTCATTTAAGGATAAGGAAGCAAAGAACACTACTTTTAAAGCTAGTGAAGTTTGATGTGTAAATATTATAGGCTTCATCTGTGCTGGGCATACCTCCATTTACTCATATTATAAAGAAACAATATGTAGTGCCCCAAAGAGTAGAAATTAAAGAGATGGGAGATTATAGCAGGTGATTCACTGATGCTAATTTCTCCTCCTCACAAAATATGAGTATTAATGAAAATATAAATATTTGTTTCATATGTAGTCATTTTTAAATTCTACATCTACATGCAAAATGCAACATGAACCTTTAATTTCAGAACACATTGGTAAATCTGATGATATTCAAGAGTATCCCACTAGCTATAAATATAAATTTGAAAGTATTCATATAGCTGTTTAAGGTGCACTATAATCTAACTCCAAGGTAAATTTCATGCCTCATTTATTAAGGTCTTTGTTTCCATGAGAGTTAGTACTTGTCACTCCCCAGAACTTCCTATAGTTCCTTAACCCATGACTTTTTGTTATGTACTTTTTTTGAACTAAATTGCTTTCCCTTGGTGAAATTTCTAGCATGCACTGTGGGTTTAACACTGAACAAAGCAATTGTTGTTCTTTTCTGGCATCTTGGGAAACTCATAAAATTAAACCAAAAATGATAAGCTCATGTATTCAGGATAAGGAGAGTATAGTATCCTGGGAGTCAAACTGGATCATTGAATCAAGTTTCATGAAGATGATAGTTGATCTCTGATCTCAAGAAAGAGGGCACAGTGGGATATAGAGGAGAAAATGACAATCTATGTCATGAGTATAACACATATGAAGCCTTGTAGATGAAGAAGTAATTGAATTTTCATGTAGAACTGAAATAAATTTATTCTTATTGGAGCATAGGGGTTGGGAAGGAAAAAGCCCATTAGTAACAAGTGATAAGACTAGAAAGCAAATAAGAAACCAGATTATAAAAGGTGTGGTGAGTTGAATTAAAAAGTTTACTACTTTTTATTCTGGATCAATGAGATGTCTTTTTTTTCCTCTATGATTAATTCACATGTAACAGTACCTACTAAGGCTCTATTTTAAACTCTTTCTCTCCAACTGTTCATCTCACTGAACATGCAGACTTCTCCATTACCCAAGAAGTACTGACTGTGGTGTCATTGTATCAATGAGTGGCAGAGCTATTTCAAAAAGTAACAATCAATTTAATTTCCTTTTAATCAATCACTTGGTAATCATCCTCCAAAGACTTAGATGAGAAAAACTCAAAGCTAGCCATCTTTTCTAAACCATTAAAAACACTCAAAGAATGTTTTGGGAAACTCTCCGTAAAATAAAAAGACATCTTACTGAATGTGAGAAAATATTTGCACGTCATACATTGACAAGAGGGTGAAATCCAAGATCCCTAAATAATTCATAGAGTTCAATAAAAAGAAAACAAATAGGCCCTCCCTGGTGGCGCAGTGGGTTAAAGCACTGCACTGAGAATCTAAAGCCGCTTCCTCATGAGTTCGATTCCCGCCTGCCCCGGAGGTGACCACATGGCGTGGCAGACCTCTCCTGACCCGCCCGCTGCTCCCCTCAGCAGTGTACTTCGTAGATCTGCCTGTTCTGTTCCCCACTTTGTGTCTGGTGAAGCCTCTCACCGCCCCTGAACCTCTGGCCTGTACCCCGTTCTGTATGCACAAATAAATAAATCTTAAAAAAAATAAAATAAAATAAAATAAAAAAGAAAACAAATAACCCAATCAAAAAAATGGGCAGAAGGGCTAAGTAAACAGTTCTCCACAGAAGACATACAGGTGGTCAACAGGCACATGAAAAAAATGTTCATTATCACATGTCATCAGGTAAACACAAATAAAAACCACAATGACACACCCTTTTACACTTGTAAGATATGAGTTTTTTTTTTTCTGATGGCCCACATGAAAAAGGACACAAACAGCAGGTGTTGACAAGGGTGTGAAGAAAAAGGAATACATGTTGGTGGGAACACAGACTTGTCTGCCCTTATCAAAACAATATGGAGGTTTCTCAAAATATCAAAAATGGATCTAATATAAAATCCAGCAATTCTGCTCCTAGGTACATACCCAAAGACTACAAAAGCACTAATTTAAAGGGGTGCATGTACTCTGATGCTCACTGCAGCAATATTTATAACACTCAATTTATGGAAAGAACCTAAGTACCCAAGGACAGAAGAGAGGATTAAAACGATGTGGTATATATATACAATGTGGAATACTACTCAGTCATAAAAAATATGATGAACTCATGGTTTTTGACAACATGGATGGAACTGCAAGAGAGAATGCTACCTGAAATAAGTCAGAAGGAGAAAGACGAATATTACATGTGTTCACATAGATGTGGGGCACAGAAAAACAAAAAGGGTTGGATAAAGCCAAACCTATAATAAACCCTACATATCTGACTTTGGGATTATACTACAGTCAGAGAAGGAGAGATGGCAGCGAGGTGGGGTGGGAAGAGGGCACAACAGACTATCATGGAGGACACTGTAGTGGGTGTGGGGTGGTGCCATGCACTTCAGATGTGACTCTACACCTCTAAATTACACACAGTGCTGTAAACCAATGTTGCTTCTCTCTATATGCATATACATATAATAGCCAAGTACATGTGACATATAAAAATGTAATACAAAAAAAAGTGAGTGATTACACTGGATTACCCAAATGTATTTATTTACCTCTTCTTATTATAGAAAGACAACTAAAATGTTGAAACACTCAGACTTTTCAAGCAACAATTTAAGCCTTATCTGTGCACCTTTCAATTAAAATTTCCATTTGATAAATGGACACACACTATCTTATTTGCAAGAAGGAGAAATCAATAAATCTCTGTGATATAAATATCAGTGAGTCAACTCTGAGAAAATGGCATTTGCGTATATAGGCTAATATCTAAATGGGGCCCCAATAATATTTCAAACAGAAGGATAAACCTAAGCAAACAAACAAGAAACAGCTAAAAGCTAATAAAATATAATTTCAATTTTCTAAGGGAAAAGAAAAAAAAATCAAACAAATTAAAAAGAAGGCTATGATTGAGGGTTTGTGTTAGAATTAATAAAAGGAAAACACCAATATCCAAAGTTGTATATGCCATCATAAACTTCTTTATATCTACGGTACTTAGATTTTATTTGCTCTCTATGCCTGCATTCTTCCTGAGATATTTTCCCTGAGTTCAGTTATATTGGAAAGTAAGATTATATTGCTATTGAGTTCATTTTCCTAGTATATAATACCAAACTGGGTTGCAATATCTGACAGATTTATGACTATTTGCTGAGACATATTTTATAAAATGGCAGAATAGAAGGCATTTTTTTCAATCTGCTCTCTGTACCAAGCCTTCATAGAAAATCTAGTTTTTAAGAAGGAATATATTACAATTTTTCAAAGTCTTTTTTTTTGTCTGGGGCAAAGAATATTTCTGAATAATATGATGTAAAATAGTGTATTTCAGATGAAACACACAATTCATTGCTTATCCTATAGAGAAAGACTCCTTCCTGTCATTGCTAAATGTGTGAGTTCATGGATATATAAAAATAGAATGCACTTGGCAATGAAAGTTACAGGCTGATTGATGACACCCCATTGTCAAACAATTGATAGCTAGTGAGGAATTATAGCGACCTTGTTGTAGAGCACAAAGAATTCAACAGCCCCTGAAATATGCTAAGCAAATCAGCTTCTCTCTTAGGGATACCTCAGTCACTTAGGTGGGGCAATGTATCCCTTTAATTTTGGGGGGAAATACTATAACCACCACCTGGCAAGTAAGGGAGTAGACAAGTCAAAGATAGTTCTTAGTTACTTTTTAGTAACATGTATATGCAGCCTAGATCACCCAATGACACCAGACAAAGCATTCAGAGATAGAACTTGGGATTTTAACTTATCTTTCTAATCAAAAACGAGTGATAAAGTAGCATAATGGATTATATGGGTATGGCTTCTTCTTTGACAGAAGTTGGAATTGTGATTTTACCAAATACTAGCTGTAGAACTCAGACACATCTTGATTTTCTCATAGATAAGGAAATAAAAATTGTTTTTTTTTTCAATTAATTTCAAGGATTGAACAGACTAATGTGTTTGTTGAATAGATCATAAAACTCATAGCTGACTGAAAGGTGCTCAGAACTCTGAGCACAAAGGGTATATGGATAGTATGAGAATGAGACATTTGGATCATTCAAAGACATGTGGTTTTCTACTTGTTAAATGTTGCTATTTCTTTGTTGAGAATTTTTTATATAACAAGGAAAGGTATAATTTAAGCCATTTTGTTAAAGACTCCTAGTTGGTGAAGGCTGAATTTAGAGATGGGTTTTGTACATATGTGGGTCTATTGTTCAGGAAACAGGCAACTCAGTAACAAAAAATATGAGTCATCAGCTTCCAGATGAAGCTGGAAACCACAGACATTCTTAAAAATCCTTCTATGTTAGGGCCCTCCCTAGTGGAGCAGCAGGTTAAAGCACAACACTGAGAAGCTAAAGCCACTTCAGCATGAGTTCCATCCCCAGCCCTTGAGGTGACCCACATGGCACAGCAGACCTCTCCTGACCTGCCCACTGCTCCCCTCAGCAGTGTACTTTGTCCATCTGCCTGTTCTGCTCCCCACTCTGTCTCTGGTGAGTCCTCTCACCCCCACCCCCACCCCACACCTCTGGCCTGAACCCCAGTTCTGTATACATAAATAAAGTCATTAAACAAAAAATCCTTCTGGGTCAGGATGTGATCATCTGAAAACTGGGAGAGGAGAGAACATCAATGAAGGAAACTGAGTATGAAAGCTGGTGGACAGTTCTGTATTTGAAGAAGGCTTGTCCTCATCAGTGCCCAGCAGCCTGTCAGCAATCTCCAGTGTGAGCAGAACTCCTGATGAATGGGATATCACAACTCAGTTTCCCAGTAGGACAGAGTGAGAGGCCAAGTCCAGCTGATCCACTCACACAAACAAAGCATCCTGTGATAAGGAATGGGTGCCACGCAGGTAATGGGAATCATTACCAAAGAAGTCTTCATATTGAAAGAACATATTTGTGCTTAGAAGACAGATATTTCAGAAATGCATCAAGAAGTTTTTCTTTCATTGAGCTTTCTTTTGGACAATGGAAGATGCGTTTGGCATGTCTGAAAAACTCATCGGCAAGAAGGTGATACCAAAATAGATCAGATAACTGACAGGAATTGGTCACGCCAGTTTAGGAAGTAGAAGAGACACAGTAGCAGTTAGCTCTCAGTGCACAACTTTGTTGGGTCTCTAGATATGTGAGGCAGGGAGTGATGACAGAGTTTGAAAAACAAAAATGTATTTGTATCATGCTTCCTTTTTAGCCAATGGAAGGTAATTATTTTCTTTTAAGATTTATGTATTTATGCATACAGAACTGGGGTACAGGCCAGAGTTGCAGGGGTGGTGAGAGGATTCACCAGAGACAGAGTGGGGAGCAGAAGAGGCAGATGGACTGAAACACAGGGCTGAGGGGAGCAGCGGGCGAGTCAGGAGAGGTCTGCCGCACCATATGGGTCTCCTCCCTGGTCAAGGATTGAACTGGTGCTGTAGCAGCTGCATCTAGCTTCATAGTGCTGCGTATTCGCCCATTGTGCCACCAGAGAGGGCCTGGAAGGTAATTATTAAACAGTGATGGTATATGAACTCTGCCCAATACTGAAAACAGAGATGAGTAACATTCTTTAAAAGCTGGAGAATACAGAGAGAAAAAAAAACGGAGGATGGAAGAGAAATTCCAAGAAGCATAAAAATTTTATCTTTTTTAAAGAAGGCTGCGTAATCTGTCTGGTATGTATCTAAGTGTGAGGCAAGACCTGTGAGATTTCTGCTATTTTCTGATGCCTCATTTAGAAAGTGGTGTGTATAATGTATGCTTTCAATAAAACGAAACAAAGATCAACACAAACTCTGGCAGCAACACTACCACTGAGGAAATTGAAAGTAAAAGGCATTTTGCCATACAAATGTTTGCTGAAAAAAATAAATCCAATTGACATCTCAAAAATACTCTTCAGAGAAAACCATTTACATGCTTGGTTTCCCCCCCTGCACCCCCTCACCACATTTCCTATCTAGTTTGCTATTTCTTTCATGGGTAAAATAGTATATTTTCTTTATCCCAGATAAAACATTTTCAAGAATCCTTCCAAATCCTTCGCTTCTACAAAATGTAACCAATGATTATCAATCAGTGACTGAAAGTTATTTTAGTTTCATTGGAATCAGAAATATGTCATGCTGAAAGACTGGTAAGTAGCAGTTCAAATAAATGGGCTTAATAATTATAACAAATGTTAGTATTTATTATATATATATATATATAGAGAGAGAGAGAGAGAGAGAGAGAGAGAGAGACAGAGAGAGAGAGAGAGAGAGAGAGAGAGACAGAGAGAGAGAGACAGAGAGAGAGAGAGACAGAGAGAGAGAAAGACAGAGAGACAGAGACAGAGAGACAGAGAGAGGGGGGGTTTGTACTGGGAATTAATGACTGTCCTCATTTTCAGAGAAGAATGTGGAAGCTAAGAGCAAATAGATGACTTTCACAAACTTTCAGCTTGTAAGTGAGAAATATAGGATTTTCTCAACAGTACAATTTGTTTCCAGAGCATCCCAGAAATTTTCCCTTGTAAATACATTTATTTGACTTATTTTAATATTTTATTCATTTTTCTATAGCATGCATTTTCCTTTGCTTGCATGTTCTGAAAGACCAGGGAATTTTTTTCCAATGAACTAATTGAAAATTATTTGCATTTTTTTCTTTCATTGCATCAATATTATTTTCATATTGAACAGTTTATGCAGAAAAGCCAGGTAACTGTCCTAAGGGCTTTGGGAAATAGCATCTCTGAGCAACCACTTTCTCATTCACAAAAGGGACGCAACAACAGAACTTACCTCTTACATTTGTAACTAGAATCAAATCAGCTGACAAATATAAAAGCCCTAATACAGTGCTAGGGACATTGTATATACCCCCAAAAGTTAAGTTCATCAAAATTTCATGTGACAGGTGATAAAGGAGCAGTTAAATAGCCTAATTGATACCAACAAATTAATTGGTCTTATGGGCAAAGATTGTCTGTCCACCATTTAATTTTTGCTATCATAGCTCATGCTCACAGGGACCGATTTAGTTAGAAATGCAGTCCCAAGCCTCCCTGGTGGTACAAGGGGTTGAAGTGCAGAACTATGACACTATCCGAAGTCACTGCAGTTCAACCCCTGGCCAGGGAGATGACCCACATGGTGCTGCTTCCCTCAGAGAGTATTTCAGTAGATCGGCCTGTTCTGCTCCCCACTCTGTCTCTGGTGAGTCCTCTTACAGCCCCTTCTCCTCTGGCCTGTACCCCAGTTCTGTACGCATAAATAAATAAATCTTAAAAAGTGAAATGCAGTCCCATGACGAGAAGCGACTGTGATCCAGTGAGGATAAGCCCACATTTCATGACTATTGTTACCCAGCACCAGGTATGGGTTTGACCTCCACAAGCAGATCAGTTAGGATGCATTCTGGATCAAGCAACAGGAAACCTAAGCCAGTGGACTTACACCATAAGGATATGCATCTAAATACATCGGTGGATTCAAGACTTAGGCAAAATTCTAACTAATCTAGAGGTCTGCCTTCATTTCCGCACACATACCTCCTCTGGTCTTCTTGGTGTCAGCGCCATGATTGATGAAGACGTGACTATAGGGTCCATGTTCTCTTGCCTAATGTGACAAGCAGAAGAACATGCCTTTCCTTCCCTTTCAAACAACAGTCACTAAAATTACCCTTACTGGTACCTGAGCATCCCTTTTCTATAACAAGGTCCAGGAAAATGGAATTGACTGATTAAGGCTGCACACCTTAAGAGGAAATCCTTAACTAAAACACACACATACACACACACACACACCAGATGACGTGATATTTTTTTCAAAGAACAGTTGCTTAAACTTTATTCCAAACTACATTTTAAGTAAACGAGCATCCACACTAGCTTACCAAATAGCTAACCTTTGTCAATTATTGATATAGACCCTTGCGTTAGAAAAAATATATGGAGAGACTAATGAGTATTTACAGTAAAGAGAAACACATTATTATTTTTTAACTAACTGCCTTCCTCCATGGCTTACTCATAGCATAACTTTAGTAAAATGGCTTAAAACTTCATGCCTCTATTCAAGTCCATTAAATCCATTAAATGGGTTTCTCTAAGGACTGATTCAGATCATCAAAGCTGCTTAGCAAGTAATATTATTATCAGGGTGCAGAAGTAGAATTTCAGGTAGAGAAGACTTTGGAAGTCAGTGGGCTAGAATGACATCTAAACTCACACTCTGGCTACAAAGGCTTGCACATATTCCTGAATTCCAGAATGTCATTAGCACAAAATTAACAACAAACAAAAACAATCACAAGTTTGTGGTGAGGATACTATAACATAAAAAAACATGTAGTCCAGTGTTTGGCTCAGAGAATACAGTTAAGAGATATTTTTATTTGTTAGTATTACTGTTTATAATATCACTGCTAAGGTACAGCTTCTGCCATGTAAGAGTTTACTGTCCAGTAGCAGTAACAAATAAGATGCATTACAAACATGTTATAAGCATTAAAAGGTGTAATCTGGAGGTCAAGAGAAACAATATTAGCTCCTCGAGGGGGTCAACCGCTTCACTGAGAAGGTGAAAATAAGTTGTGCAAGCTATATATCAGGCCCTCCTCTCAGAGGGAGCAGCATGTGGAGAAACAAGACGATTAAGTTAGACAACTACCGCATGGATGAGAACACTGGCTTTCATAGCAAATCTGTACCATCTGATCCAAAGCAAAGATGTTCTGGTGCAAACCCAGCCTGAGCAAGGAAAAGTGACAGAGAAAACAGATTTCCTCCTTATAATGTGTCAGGGAACTTGGAGTAGATTAAATCCTTGTAGGAAGGCAATAGAGAGGCTCCACAGCTATTTTGACAGAGCTGAAATAGAGCCAGGAGCCCATTACTTTAATACTCAGGGAAACCAGACTGATTGGCATCAGAGCCATTCAGGAAAGGTGGGGAGATTGATGAGATGGTCCCAGGTGACATCTTAGAGCAACAGCAGGCTTTCAATCCTGGGCAGGCTTCCAACTGACACCCAAATTACATCTCGTCTACTACACATTTCTCAGACTCCTGTCAAATATATATTGTCCCCTGAGGCAGACACGTAGTAGGCACTCGATTCATGTGTTTGCCACCTGATTTCAGAAATAATGCAATCTGGGTTTATTTACACTGGATTCAAAGAACAAATTCATTTGCATTTGGTGTAACGCATATTTCCTAGGCAATGTATATAGTGTGTCTCTATTTTCCATCCTCCATCCACCCATCGCTCAATCTGGATATAAAGGGGTAGACAAAGACCTAAGAGACTTAATCTAAATGGCAAAGAATCTGGGACCCAGGAAGTGAGATGAACTTTGAGTCATGGTAACGATGGACAAGCTCCGGGGACCTTTATGGGGGGGGGGGGTCAATGACAAAGGTGATATGTGCTCTGAAATTTCAAAATGTTGCCATATAATCCTAAAAGGTAGCTATAAGCAAGGAGCAAAGGTTCTGGCTAATGCTGTGATTGAACATCCCACCCTAATTAACATTCCTAGAGAGCAGACAGCCACTCAAAGGAGTTAGTAAAGATTCCTTGAGAGACTAGTGTGTCTTATTATATAATTCTGCCATGCTTTTCCCTACTTAAAGTATCTAGTGACCCCCCTGGTCTCCAGTATAAAAATCACCTCCCTTAGGAAAACATATAAACCTCCTCAAACTTACCTTCTGATATTTCTTCTGAAAAATCAGAAATCAGAAAAATATTATCTCATAGCCATCCCCAGTCCCACACCCTCACATGCAGCCTGAGTCTAGTCATACTAATTATTCATAAGTGCTCAAAAGAATCATAAGACTTATCATTCCCAAACCCTGGGAAGGACAGGGATTTCCAAGATGTTGGGGTCAGGTCTTCTCAAGACAAGTCACTTTGGCATGTGAATTATTGCCAGTTGAGGTAAATCCTTTGGCCATGTATGTTCATAAGACCATGTTATCACTCCCTTAACTACCCAGAAGAATGGAAATACGGATTTTTATCAGGAGTAAATTTTCCATCACAGAAACCTACCTATATAGCAGAGGAAAACATCTAATCATAGAGCATCTGATCTTCATCATTTGATTCTCTCCCCCAGATCCCATCAAGTGTTCCCTTCTCTCTTTGAAGCCTTAGTCCTTATCCTATTCTTTAGCTAAGGATACAAATCTTAATTTTGCCCTAATGGCTTTAGAATCTATGTCCACAATGATTTTCCATGCATACATATATATATATTCTATTACTAATCTAACTTTAATTTGATTTATTGACTAGAAGAAACAAGAGGGGTAGAGAGAAATGTCCTCTCTGTTCCTGCACTTAGAAACTACTTTACTGAAATATCATCTTCCCTGTCCACCTTTTTCTTTGTCTTTATGTCTCAAAACACCCTTTCTAACTTCTTTCTAATATAAGTTGTGAAATTCCTTTAATGCCAAGATTGAAAAGTTATTTCCTCTCTGTTTTCTTTTACTCACTGATAGCCTTCTCATTGATTCATTGGTTGATTTAATAGCAAATATTTTCAAGTCTCAGCCATGTTTAATTATTTAGTAATTTGCTTATTTTCCTACAATTTACTGTTCTGTTCTCTACTTGACTTTCTAATGGCAAATACTAGTTAGTATTTTAACTGGCCATGAACATGGGTGAAAGACTATTAATGGAAAAGCCTTGAGAACAGGGTTGTTGTATTATTCATTTTGGTATACATAGTACTGTATACCTAGATTATAAAAGTAGAATTCATAACTATTTGTTGAGAAAGTAAGTTATAGCTTAATAAATGAATGTTGTAGACATTCACAAATGTTTCTTTTTCCATTTTTGACCTTGTGATTTTTGTTCGAGAAAACTAATTATGCTTCTTCCAGATACAAGGTACACAAGATATGGAATAAAATATGAATTCTAATGTTGAAAACCTCAGTGAACATTGTCTCAATACTGGAAAACAATGGTTTGTCCTCTTAAGCCCTCACTGCCCTGCTTTCCTTCGGTGCCTAGTTTTTCTCTTCTCATTCAAGTGGTACTTTATGGTACTTTAGATAGATAGATAGATAGTCAGATAGATAGATGTGTGTGTGTGTACTATATATTAATATACATAATATATCTATAGTACACACAAATACATATATGTGTATAGTTTGGGAATAATGATAGGACTTTGCACCCACCAGTTAGTCTAAAATTAAAAAAAAAAACACAAAAGTACATTTTTCAGTTCATAAAAACCTCTCTAATGAGACAGATGAAAATATGAATTGCTTCTAATGAGCTCAGAATTGCATATACTTCCCTTGGTTTAATTTTCTAAGTGTTCATAGATATTTTTTGTTGTGCTTATTATAAAACAAGAAGTGGTCACTAGGCTGTGATAAACCAATTTGTGAGATTAAAGTGCTGAACTTGAACGGTTTCATTAAATTCTAAGTCATGAGTTGAAATCAGAATTTTAAAAGCCTCTTTTTCTTATTTACACAAGAGCCTTGGCATTTATGCAGGCTGACAATAGCACCAATTAATACCAACTCTGTGTTGATGAGGTCTAGAAGTACCCCTCAGGAATGTTATCTTTTCACCATATCTCCCTTTCATACACAGCGTCCACCCCCAAAAAAAACAAAGCTCAAACTTTAATGATTTTAAAACTCAACACCCCATAATGCCTCCAGCTTCTTTCCAGGCTAGTACTTTTTTACAATGCTTAAAATAAGCTCTGATAGCTTTATCTAATAGGCTATACCTAGGGAGTTTTAGAAAATCAGTTTATCAAATTGAAAGGAAATTGATCATTGCAATGGGCTATGTTTCTTATAGAAAGATGAACAAAATTACAGTAACTATTATTTGTATGCAAACAGCAGCATCTAGTTAATTAGTGATGCTACTTAGAAATTATGGGTTTCTCAAAAAACTGCAGGGTGTAATAAAATAGAATAGAAGATCATTAGCTTTCAGTAATGAAGTTCAAGGAAAATAAGCATAGCCCTGCCTTTACAGCCTGCAAAACCAAATTAAAATATACAATGAATAAATGCATGTAAGACTTAACAACATAAAACGCAATGTAAACTTTAGTATGTATCTAAATATGTGAATAGATTTAACTTTCCCATCAAAGTCCTCTTCAAAGTATCTTAGTATTCTCACTTTCTACAGTCACCATACTTAGAAATGTGATCACTGGTGTCCTTAAGCCAGTTATTTATATGATCTAAACTGTCTTGATGTACTGCTTATCAAGTCTCCTGTAATTTTTAAAATTTTTGGCATCGATGCAATTATATATTGCATATGCTTATTGTATGTATGTGTATGTAGAATATATATATCATCCTCTATCAAGAAATACAGAAGTTATTTTGGTTCTTTATGATTTTGAAGTTTTTCCTTTTTCCATATGCTCATTAATAATTGTGTCTTTTTCAGTATCACATGTTGGTATTTTGTAACTACCTATCAATACATGGAAGATAACTTTATGGTTATCATTGTATACTAGGTATGGGGTCCAGAAAAAAAATATTAGCTAATTCCTGTATGGCTTCATATTCTCATTTCAAAATGAGACCCCTACTGTCTGATGAACAAATGATAGAACTACAAGGTCAAGGTAGAGAAATTAGAACAATGTCTGGCAAGTCATAGACACTAGAGATTTTCTATTTCCTTCCTTAACTATGATTACATCTGCAAGTCATGGGTATTATATTGTTGGGGGGAGGGAGAAACAAACACTAAAATCATGCTATTTGTCCATTAGTTCTGAATGCAAAGTGTATCAATTGTGTCCAAGAACTCACAAAAGAGACTAAAATTTTTCAGGATTACTATTTTCAGAGGATTATTTTTATTAAGAGGATTATTATTTTCAGAAACGTGGGTGACCCAAAGACAAATACATAGGCCTATTATTTTTGTTGTCCTTTGCATTTTTAAGGTGTATGGTAATATCTAGGTCCCTAAGTATCCCTTAAATGCTCACCACAAGCAAACATTCCTTTTTGGAAATGGTTCCAGAAAAAAGCACAAAGGGTCTGAATGGTAAATGTACTCCGGGCAGGGGGCTGCAACATTATGCCTGGTGCAAACGTGTCTCTGCGCCCTCCCTCCTGCTCCTTCTGCCAGTGTTGCTAAAGCAAAGGCCCTTCAAGTAATTTCAACCCTAGAGGAATTTCCCTCACCCCTGGAGAACCACTAATAAGCAGAATAAAACACTAGAAAATGTATTTCCAAAGTCAACTCTGCAATATTCCATGTTATAATAAGCTCCTCCTATCAAAACATCTGCAATGGTAAAACATTTTGAGAGGGAAAATGTGGACAGTGTCTAGTAGTGAGTGTGTGAATATATCTATGCGACATATATACTGATGTAGATATGACGCAAATCTGACAACTTCAGTGAAAACAATTAAACAAAAAAATAAAACAAATATTGGGCCTGGAAGACAAATGGAAACACTTGTGATAAAACGGTTGTGCTGGCCTTCCCTGGTGGCGCAGCGGGTTAAAGCACAGCACTGAGAATCTAGGGTCGCTTCTGCATGAGTTCGATCCCCGCCTGCCCCGGAGGTGACCACATGGCGTGGCAGACCTTTCCTGACCCGCCCGCTGCTCCCCTCAGCAGTGTACTTCGTCGATCTGTCTGTTCTGTTCCCCACTCTGTCTCTGGTGAAGCCTCTCACCGCCCCTGAGACTCTGGCCTGTACCCCAGTTCTGTATGCACAAATAAATAAATCTTTAAAAAAAAAAAAAAAAAAACGGTTGTACTTGTTTTTTCCCTAAGTCCGCAGACAGCACAGATGCATCTCAGCTGGGACATGATGAGCCGTAAGGTAAAGCCCATATGCAAATCTGTAAGGTAGAAAGCAGGCCTTCTTACTGCAAAAGGAAGGAAAGCAGCAGAAATAGACATTCTTTTCCAATGTGCTTTTACATGGCCTGTTGTAATCTAAAATTGTCTAGTCCCTGTCCCCTAAGATAATTTATGTTTGACTTCCTTGAGGTATTTTTCCCTTTTTCTAAGGATACCTACTTTGAGATACTCAATAAGAGCATGTCTATCTCTGTGCTAAACACTATAGAAGCCTGTCCTTTAAAAAATTTTGTAAATGAAGACCCTTGGCAGAACAATTAGCATTTAAAAGCTGGAATGACCTTAACTCTGTGCACCACTGTGATTACTTTGGACTCTAATATCAGGTATATCACTGAGCTGCCTGCGATGCTAAGATAAAAAGCTTCTAGCTTTAGCCCAAAGGACACTGGGTAATAGTGTGATACTTGGGCAGTGAAACATAAAGGACAAACTAGTGTGATTATGTTTGATTTGTGTTGACTTAGAAAGTGAGAAAGGTCCCTTAGACCTGAGAGAACAGGCAAATGAGGACAGAAATGGCCTGTCGGGTTTGTCTCCTTTGTAACTGCTGGGCTATTTAAAAACCTAATTTCGGCACAGTCTTTCTCTCCAGTGAGGTTCTCTTAAATTTTGTCAGTTACAAGGTTCATTTATTAACAATGGCAACAAAATAGAATAGGAGGGAAGAAATATTTGCTTTTGTTATTAAATAGGCTATTGTTGGTTTTAATTTAAAGCATACATCACCAGGTTCAGTTTTGTCAGGCCCTCCGCTTATCTCTAGGGATACAAAGAAAGATGAAAACCCCTCTCCCCTCTGTGTGTGTGTGTGTTTGTGTGTAATTACACTGAATAAAAATATTCCATAACCAACCACAAAAGTAAATAATTTATAGGACATACTTCTATATGGACAATCATATATATTTCATGTTTTTGTGTTTAAAACCTTACGTTAAATCTTCTATCAAACTTTATATGAAGGGCAGTCAAACTAGTCTGTCTGTTACTCTCATACTGGAAACAGCAGATTCTAAAGGTGCCCAAACCCACGGAATGTACAACACAAGAGAGAATCTGAATGTAAACTATAGCCTCTCAGTGACAGTGACGCGTCACTGTGGCTTCATCAGGTGTAACAAATGTCTCTCTCTGTCAGCAAATGTGGGCAGTGGGGGAGGCTGAGTCTGTGTGGTGGGAGGGGTTACAGTCCAAACAGCGGTAGCTATGGGCCATGGTGGTATGAGGATCGATGTTTGTATTATTTATCATATAAGTGCAGAGCATTTCATGAATGTAAAAGATTTGCCTCCAATTTCAGTTTGGCCTTCAGTGAAGGCAAATAAGCAAGAAAGCACTTTTGACATATTTAATTCGCTTTCATCTGGTCTACAGGCGAATCACTGTGACTATGAAGAGGAGCCTAAGCACTGCAGCTTATGGGCTGCTCTGATGGAGACTGTCTTAAAGCCAAGCTTGGCAGAAGTCAAAGCCAAGCTTGGCAGAAGAGGATTACCTGTTGCGTGAACATGAAAGAGGGCAAGGTTGTCACCTGTGAAGCAAGTTCACAGATGAAGGAAGGAAGGAGATTATAATGCCATCAGCAGGTACTGTTATAAGGTCAACAGAAGATGCTACAGGAGAAAAGAGGAAAGACATTGAACTCCGCTGGTTGGGGACAGGCAGCAAAGACCATCCTGTGGCCAGCCCCATTGGTGGCATATCTGAAGATGAAAGTAAAGTAATAATATTACCGCAATTTTGCAGAGAAATCAGACGGCACTCGAGAGGTGGAGAGAGAGATTTTCTTGTCACACTGGTGGGCTCAGTGGGATCAGTCCCAAAAGGCTGAGCCCTGAATTACAGGAGAGGTGAAGTTTTATATGGGTTGCATGAGGAACCGTGTCACCCCATCCATCATAGCAGAAACATTCTTAATTGTTCGGGGAGGGGGTCAAGGTAGCCATGGCTACTACTGTGGGCCAGCAGCACACCGCAGGATCTTCCTGCTTCAGCAAGCAGGAGAACCTAAGCAGGCCTGGAAAATTCCCTGCTTTATTGTGGGGACCTCCAGGAAATGGGGGGTGTCTAGCTTTGGGCAGGCAGTGGGACCTTCAAGCTCAGCCAGCGTCTGTCAACCACCACCAGCTCCTTGCACACTGCCTAGGAGGCTTGAGAGCTGCCACCAGCCACAGTGTGATGCTTGTGACCGAAGAGCAGCAGAGGTTGACAGCCACAGGTCTCAGCCTGCAGGTGCTGATTAAATTGCTTGCGTGCTCAGATCTCACCTAGATGAACTCGCGACTGCTGACTCACCTACCAGATGAGGTGGCCTCGCTGCACCAGAGCAGCCAAAGCACACCAGCTCCTCCCTCACCCAGTGCTGCCATCTCCTCATCCCTCCATCACCTCCTCCACACTGCCCATCTCGGACCCCCAGGTAGCTCAGCTGAGGTATCACCTGCCTGCCATCATGACCTGGGGCTCCCAGTGCTCAGGCTGACTCTGTGGGTGGCCAGCTACAGCCACCGACAGAGTGATGGCTCCTACCAGACTGATGAGCTTTTGTTCCTTCAGTTTCTTCAGGTACCAGACTTCTGCACAATGTCACACTGCTCAGTGGTCCCAGCCCCTGCCAGGGATACGGCACAGGGACTCCTCCTTTTAAAGACCTACAGGTAAACTTGCTCTGACCTGCACCTACTCTTGGTGTTACTTCATGGACTAGTCATGTAAGCCAGCCTGCCCAAAGATGGCAAAGAAGTGAACAGCCTCCACAGACCCTTCTACAATAGCCCTGTTCCAACCACAACCCAGAAGCTGGTTGGTCAATATATGGCAGCAGCTTGAGGAACATCAAGCTTATGGAAATGCATAAGCTGTTGGACTGACCCTAGTGTGGGTTGTTTTTCCCGTTTCCTCTTTGGTTTGATAGTTCTCATTATATTAGCTTATCGCCTGCCCTGACAAAAATCTGGGGGCAAGACTCCTGTGTTTGGGCTGTGGCCAGCACCTAAATGTTTCTGTGTCTCACACATGTGTATCCAAGGTCTCTGGTTCTTTTCTGTGTGCTTCCAATGGAAACTTTTTGTTTGCTATCCTGGTATCTATAGATGTGTAATTCACCTGTTGTGAGTCTTTGTACTCTACTCATCTCTGACTTCAAGCTTCTGTTAAGTGAACAAGCTACCCAGGGCCCACATACAGGCCCTACCCATTGTTGAAAATGTACCTTCCTGGCCATCTCTGCTATGGCCCTTGGTGTTTCTTCTGGGATAGGCTTAAGACTGCTGAGTCTAGAAGATATGGCTACCTTGACCACCTCTCCAAACAATAAAGAATGCTTATGCTATGATGGATGGGGTGACAAGGTTCCTCATACAACCTGTATAAAACCTCACCCCTCCTGTAATTCAGAGCTCACTGACCCCGCCCGTGTGACAGGTAAAATCTCTCTCCCCACCTTTCTGAGTGCCCTCTCATTACCTGGGGAATTGCCCTAACAATAACACTACAAATCAAAATAATGCAAAAAAATAAATAAATAAATAAAACTATAAAACAAAACAGCAACTTCTTTTAAGGCAGACTGAGCTCATCCTTTGACTTCTGTGTTTCTCTCATTATTGTTCTTATGTTTGGCTGAGTTCTAATAGACATGGATGGTCAGGAGCAAAAAAAAAAAAAAAAAAAACTGAGTGTGTAGAGTTATTCTGCAGCTAAAATATGTTTATAAAACCTTAGGCTAGAGGGGTCCTTATAAGGAGTGAGTATAGCCAAATAATAATAATAATATAAACAAACAAAAACTATCTATCATCTAAGTATGGGAAATGCTCCAAACTAGTTTCTTGGACTCTATACATAATTAATGTACAAAACCACTGACCTCTGATGCCCTAAAAGGGGGAAATTCCCAATATCTTATTCACCATGAATTTAAGTAAAATTTACTGATTGATTTTGGATTTCCAAGTTAAAAGTGTCTGTACACGTCTCTTGAAGCAAAATGGCCTACTTTAGTGGAAAATGATTATTTCAATTTTATGGTTATCTAAATCATCCAATAATTTGTCCTAACCAAAAAGGAAATCTACTAATGATTGTACCAATGATTTCATATCAAGACCATGGGACCAAGAAATAAAGTACTTAACAAGCAAAAATAAGGTTTTTTATTTACTTTCATGAAATTTTCATGAACTTGATAAATATTACTTAGGTTTCTATTCTCACTCAAATACATGCATAGCAAACTCGCATTTTTGCCAGCTGTAAACTTAATGAACAGTCTGAAAAATTCTAAATTAGCAATGAACCGAACTAGGAAACAATTTAATAGGCAGTCAAATTGATGAAGTCAACATAAATGGCTTTAGTTTTTAACTGGTTTGTTTTGGTGGGTCTGCTAATCCTGAGCAGCCTATCCCTCATCCATTTTATTGCCTACAGTTCTGTATTCCTCAAGCAAGGTCAGAACTGCCTGGTCATAGGAGCCCGACCCTATGAGGTAAAGTTCAAATCAATTAAGAGCATAAAGCTGGATCGCCCTGGGAAGGGTCTGCATCATGAGGTATATGACTGGGAACACCAGGAGGCCTGAGGACGGATGCATAGACTTACTCCTGACTTACACATCACGAGTATGACCAGGGGTGCCGGGGGTGCCGTTGACTGATGTATAGTGAAGGACCCCAGAAGCTGATCAGGGGAAGGCCTTGTTGATAAGACTGAAATCCTGACTGGGGAGTCAGGGCTTGATCTACATGCCAAGCTATCAGCAGATGAAAAGTACAGTCCCACCCTTCCCTGCTTCTTCTACTTCTCCCTCTCCTTTTCTGCTTCTTCCTTCTCCTTTTCTGACTAATGCTGTATGACTGCTTTACCAAGAGAAAGGCCAGGATCTTGCTCTTCATGGCATCCTGCATTGCATAGCCTACTGACCCTATCTCTATCAGTGTGGTGTTGTCTGATGCAACAACAATTTGGGGAATTAGTGGTTTTAATGAAAGGTACGTAGGTACTAATAACAAAAGTTGGAAGACACATCCATATTAGGTATTTTCCACAAAATATCAATCTTTTGAACAGCACAGATAATTTACAATTGAAAATCTAGGCACATAGAGTAAGGGACAGCACATTTGGAGATGATGCATATAGACTGACACAGTGTATTTTTTAATAATTCAATAGATGTATTGAAATAAACTCTTTGAAAAAGGTTACATGGGTAGGCTTTGTGAAACATTTATTGATGATATTAGTGATGATCTTTAACATTAGAATGAAAAAAACAATAATTGGAGGCCTATAAATTCTCAGTAACAGCAAGCTTTATGGCGTTTCTAGTGTGCCACTTCTATGTTAATTTCTATTAATTCCTTCACACACACACACATACACACATAAGTAAAAAGATGTCCCGAGGAGTTAAGCCATGCATTCAAAGACACACAGAGTAAAAGAGCTATGATTAGAACTGAATCTGATTTTAGAACTACACATATGAGCACTGAGCTATCTACCCCTCTTTTAGCCTAAGCAGATCAGAGAAAATCTTTTCGTTTACAGCTTTTCAATCATAAGAGAAAGCCTTGCTCCCAAATTGAAAGAAAAGTAGTAATAAGTGAAATGGACATGGACAAAGATTTTACATGAATTTTAAAGAGCGTATAATTGTTGAAAATAACGAGCGAACAATAGATTTCTGTACTTGAGTGACTATCTGGACATTCTGAATATTAAATCTCTCCACCCATGTCCTCCACACGTAAAGCACTCTCTGAATTAAACTAAATTCTCAAGAATTCAAATGGATATATTTTGAGATAATTTAAATGGAAAGTTTCTTAATAGAAGTTCTTAAAGAAAATGACAATTTGAATTCCTAGAACATTAGAGAGAAAATTAGTGAAGCCTACAGATGGAAATGATTTCTAAACCATACTTTTGGGGGGAAGGTACATTCAGGGGAAAGAGCAAGACTGCAAATGCATCAGGACAACCTCAATTCCCAGGTACTTCACCCTCAAAACGGAATGTCTATCCAATGGATGGACTCAAGATCAACATCTCATAAACGAGACATTTCCTGTAGCTGCCATCTGATGATCTGTTGTAGGGTCAGACCAGCAAAACTCTAGTAGCTTTTGAAATATTTGAAAACTTATGAGCACAGTCGGTATGAAGAAAAGCTAAATTATGGTACTCTGAAAGTATAATATTTGGTAGAAACAACATTGAAGTCCAATGGTGAAGTTTCAGTCCTGCTCATACCCTCGCTCTGTCTGTGTGGTGAGTGCACAGGAATGCATCTCTGTGGAAACTGGAGTAGCAAAGGCCATCAACACCTCCTCCCTTTCTCATTTGGCGCATAGCTTCCTACTGAATTATGTGCTGTTCTCTGCTTGAGAACTTTCTCTAGCAGCACCCTGAGGCACCGAGGATTTAATGCCCTGGAAGTACACTGCAAGTCAATGACAAATGAGAGTTGGTATAGAACTACCAAGTTTGTTACCCAAATTTTATTTAACATACCAAAGACCTCGGTAGGATTTAACTAGGCCCTTAAGGATAAGGATGACTTGTCTTATAAGAGAAATTTGTTGATAAACATATCCTGATTTGCTTTTCCTCTGCTCCCTAACTCATGTTTCTGTTCCCATACCAGAGTTCTCTTGGAATCAACTTTTACATATATTATTTAAATAGGAGTCCTGTTATAAGGTTCTGCTTCAGGTCAAATGTAATCGAAGATAGTTGCTTTTTCCTATCTAAAATCTTCACTAATGACTGAGCTTCCAGTTTCAACTACAACATGGAAAGCATTTGGAATCTGTCACTTCTAAACCTTTAAGAAGAGAGAAACTGTAAGAGCAAACCTTGAATTTCAATTATTTCTCTTAGACGCTTCAGAGACTAGACTAACCAAGCAACTGCCATCACAAAATCTAGAGACAGAGGCACAATGAGTCTGCTTACATGGAACCGAAGTTTCTAGAACTGTAACTGGCAGGAACACCGGCAAGAATCTGTTGGAAGCTGATTGTGCACTAGAAAGAAAATACAACTTTTAAATAGCAAATATAACTTGCTGAATTTAACCTCCAGGAACCCTGAATGGTTCTCACAGTGAAGAACCAAGAAAGAGCCCCTCAAGGAAAGATGTGGGGAGAGCATAGCCTATTATTTATGGGAAAGACTTTACCAGAGCCCTCTTTTATCTGCAAGAAGGGCATTTCTCCAAATCCATTTCCTCTCAGGATTAGGAGAATACAGCATCCCTACAAGACAAAGATGTAGACATCAAATTAGATAGTTACATAATGTTATCCCTAACCTAGGCCTTACCAGTACATATTTACTCCAGGATAACAGGTGTGCATTACAAATGAAGGAGCTGTAAGAAACGGCTCTCTATAAGGAATGGTTTATGAAGGCGCTAGAACAGAGACAGAGGAAAAAGACACAAGATACAATTTAAGCATTATATAAAAAAAATTAGAGGCCCTCCCTAGTGGCACAGTGGGTGAATGGGTGAAAGCACAGCACTAAGAAACTAAAGCCACTTCTGCATGAGTTCGATTCCCACCTGCCCCGAAGGAGCTCCACATGGCGAGGCAGACCTCTCCTGACCTGCCTGCTGCTCCCCACAGCAGTGTACCTCCTCGATCTGCCTGTTCTGCTCCCCTCTCTGTCTCTGGTGAATCCTCTCACTCTCCACATCTCTGGCCTGTACCCCACTTCCATATGAATAAATCTAAAAAAAAATGGCTACACAATGAAAAATAAAGCTCTGTCAGGACAAAAAGATTGACAAGACAAATGTCACTAAAGGGTATGTTATCCAAAATGTCTGAAGAACTCTCAAAATTCAGTTATAATCAGGCCCGATAACTCAATTAAAAAATGGTCAAGGCAGCTTAACAGGCATCTCAGAAAATAATAAATACATATGGCAAATAAACATAGGGGAATATGTTCAACATCATTTGTCTTTAGGGAATAGCAAATTAATTCAACAATGAGATGCCACCACCACCTGTTAGACTTACTAAAATCCAACAAGCTCGCACTATTGTTTGCTGGTGAGAAGAGGAAGTAACAGGAACTCTCATTCATCGCGAGTGGGGATGTAAAAGGGAACAGACCCTTACAACAGTCTGACAGCTTCTCACAAAGCTACGTCTAGTCTTAGCACATGATCCAGCAGTTGCTCTTATTATTAGATATCAGGATTTAAAACATAAACACATGCACAGAAAGGCTTACAGCAGATTTTTGCACATCATCAGGAACTGGGAGGAAGGAACCTATCACTAATAGCTGAATGGACATAAGCTTGGCTACATGAAGGCAATGGAATGTTGTTCAATGAGAAGGACTGAACTATCAGGAAATACAAAGAAGTGAAATTATATGCTTAAATCAACTTAAAGGAATATTAAAAAGTGAAATAATTTACTTATTTTAAACTATAGAAAAGGATACTTAGTATATGATTCCTATTTAGGGCTTTTTGAGAAAGGCACAACTACAGATAACATTTTTAAAATGTGATTGCCAGACTTTCAGGGTAAAGAATTGAACTAGTTTGGCAAGAGGAATTTCTTGGGCAATGAAAGTAAGCTATGATAAGGTAAATTAATAATTCCACACAGTTGCCAAAACTCAAAAAATCTTTATGATACAAAGAATAATCAAACTAAAATTTGGTGGCAGATAAATTAATATAGATAAAATGCTATTTAAGAGAGCAGAGAAATTCACGATGGAATGTAGTAGATGAAGAAACAACACAATTACATTACATATGTATAAAAACATCATGATGAGTAGAAAATTAGTTTTGAAAATGAAAACAATTGAGTAGCATCTATTAGACTAAAATCAGAGAACATTGTACATGATCACAGTACTTGCTGTATACAGTTACAATTTGTATATACTTACATGCACATTCTCAGGTTCAACAATTAACTAACTGCATACTAAGAGTCAAGTTCCTTGCTACATGTGTCTGAAGAAAAGTAAAGGCAGGAAAGCAAGAATTATCTATGTTGTAATGAGCTGAAGTTGCAGACATCGGTATTAACTCATTTAGCATAATATCAATACATAAAATATTTGTAGAACTGTATATAAGCACAAAGCACATTTTCTTGATCTGCTAAGAGATCTTAAAAGTGTCACACATTTGCATCACACAGTAGCAACCTAACACCAAAAATATATTCTCAAGTAAAAGAAAGCAGAACGTGTTGGAGAAAAATTGGACAGGTTCAGTTGCTCATTTGGAACCAATGGTATGGGATCACTTGAGATGGTTTAGAAGATGCACCAAGAAAACATTTAAGTTACTGTGAAAGGAATCTTCAATTTCTAAGTTTCTCTTTCTTCCTTCCGCTCTCTTCTCTCTCCTCCCTCTTCTCCTTCCCTCTCTTCTGTTTGAAACTTATCTGTTCCCCAAAAAACTCATCGTGAAAATTACCTGTGCATCTCTTAATTGGAAACCCTGCTGAAAGATTTTACAGTAATTACTGAATGGACAAATTAAGACATATTCTGAAACTATTTGAGGCATCAGACCAATTCACTGGTTTCTCCAGAAATTCTCTAGTTCTAGCAATACTTATCGGAAATCCTGGGAAATCCTTAAGTACTGGGTAAGCCAGATATCTGGACATCAGTACAAGGTGAACTTCTTCATGGAAAACAGCTTTCGGAGCCCAAGTGAAATTTTGAACATCAATAAATGACTAAATATTAAAATATGATATTTATGAATAAATTAAAGAGGTTGTTTTCATGGATGAGAATAAAGTCAATTTCAGGCGAGCATTATATTCTAATATAAACTATATTTGTAAATAAATATTTAATTTTAGCTAGCTTTGGAGACTAAGTTATGGGTACATGATTCATTAAAAAATTAATTAAAGCTAAATATATTATTATTGAATGTTCCAACAAAAAATATCAGGTACTACAAAATTCTTAAATTTATACCATCTTAAGAAGAACTCCCTTTAAAAAAAGAATCACAGAAAATTTAACATTTAGTTTTCATGATTAAAGAACATTATGCATATGTACTTGTTGTTTATGAAGCACACATACTATTACTGAAATTGCTGCTTGAATTTAGGAAACTGATGAAAATTAAGCTCATAAAAATTTAATACCATGAAACCTAAGTGTGGAGTACATAGTTATAGTGTAGATTCTCAAGGAAAAAAAAAAAACACATTAAACCTTGGAAAAGGAATTATACTTAATTTTACCCACTAATTTCAAACAGGCCGAGTTGCTTTTGGTGGAACATATAGTTCATCTGTTTTCAGAATTATAGTGAAAGTAATTCTGTTATTAAAATATCAGGACAGACTTAAGGTCTCTAGGAAGGATGAGGTGAATGTTCTTGGGAGGACTGAGATAACTAAGCAGTTTTCTCTATATCAATGCCATTGTGTAACCTCATTCTGGATGTTCAATGTGAAGTCATGCAAAACAAGTAGAAACCTGACAGAATTTAGGGAATAGGATCCCTTGTGATGCTGTAGACCCACACAGTTTAATTTTACAAAAATGCATCCCTTCACCCCACACAAAATGCACAAAAAGAAAGTTCTTGCTCTGCTTATTTTTTTTTTTTTACCATGAAATGTAGATAGACAACTTGATGATTCTGTAGCCCTGAGGGGAAAGTTGGGAGAAGCTATACAAGATTTCTTAAATAACTATTAAGAAAGGTATTGTAGGTTTCCCATTCCATTACAAACTGTGTTGAATTATTAATATTGCTTGATAACTGATACAATAACAATTATCATCAACACTAAGATTTTAAAGAAAACCTATCAAAGAAGAGAAGAAAAAGGAAAAAGAAGTGTCCTGTAAACCTGTAAAGATATCAGAAGTGCCAAAATGTGTCTATTTTCTATGAAATTCCCTTTCCTTGCTTTATTCAGTTCATACCATGGGTTGAAAACTGTGCTAAACATACACATAAGCTTATGGAATACTCACAATCGCATGTAGATAAAAATAATAATATTTTCATTCATCATATTAGGAAAGTATTTTAAAAGGCTTAAATTAAAAAAAAATGACAAATGCAGTAAATAGGAAATAAGGTATTTAATGTGTTTCGGCACAAGACAAATTCCCCTGCCCTAACAGATTCTTCTGAGGCTGGTGCATAAACATCAGACAGAGTAGTAGGAGAAAAGATCAAAACATGATAACATACATATGAATTTATAGGACTGCAAATTCTAAAGTAAAATGGGACAGGCTAGAGATACATATTCTGTGTTGAAGGAACTGAGGCATCAAGGAGAGAAAAAAAGGGAAGACTTCGTAATATTCATCAGCCTTCAGTAAGTTTTAATTCCACTCCTATAGCCAGATTCCCTCCATTTTGCAACAACAACAAAAAAATCTCCTACACTGAAAATTTAGGGCTAAGTAGAATTAAGAGCTTCCCTCACTGAATTGCATTTTTCCATTCCCTCCTTACGATTAACTATTTCCTTACCCGAACTGCATTTCTAAAGGACTTGGGAAAACTGCCTATGTTACATCCCTAATAAAAATTCTCTTTGCTGCTCTGAGTTCATAGTGACATGGGTAAAAAGCATCTGGTCTGTGATTGCTGAGAAAACTCCCTGTGGAGAAAGTCAACATCCCTGACTCACACTACCTAGACTACTCAGCACCTCCTCAGACCTGGAAATAAAACAAAGCGCCAAAGTTTCTTTCACATTCTTTCCTTCCCTATAAAATCCTAACACTCCTGAAAATTAGGGAGCCAGTGGTTTGGGGGTTCCTATCCTGCCAGCCCCCTTGATGACCATCTCAAACCCAACTCCTTCATGTAAAGACAATTCTCACGATTCAGAGTTTGTTATTTGGCAAATAAATGAAAGACCTGGTTTGACTTACATTTACCATGAAGAACTTTTAGACTGTGTGCTGGAAATATCTCTCTGGAAACTCTTCACAGACCACAAGTAAGTCCCACAAGTATACTGGGCACCTTATTATATTTTAAAAATCAGAAGACCTGGGGCCCTCCCTGGTGGAGCAGAGGGTTAAAGCACAGCACTGAGAAGCTTGAGCCACTTCCGCATGAGTTCGATCCCCACCTGCCCGGGAGGAGATCCACATGGCGCGGCAGACCTCTCCTGACCCGCCCGCTGCTCCCCTCAGCAGTGTACTTCGTGGATCTGCCTGTTCTGCTCCCCACTCTGTCTCTGGTGAATCCTCTCACCCTCCGCATCTCTGGCCTGTACCCCAGTTCTGTATGAATAAATAAATAAATCTTAAAAAAAAAATTAGATGACCTAACACTTAGTTTTTTTTTCTTTAAAAAAATTATTTATGCATACAAAAACTGGTGTAAGCCAGAGAAATGTTGGGTGTGGGGTTGTGAAGTTTCACCAAGACCGAGTGGAGAACAAAACAAGCAGATGGACTAAAACACACTGCTGAGGGGTCCAGCGGTTGGGACAGGAGAGATCTGCGCACCAAATGGGTGAGTTCCCTGGCCAAAGGATCAAATTCAGCCCGCAGTGGCTGGCAGTGGCTGGTGGAGGCTTGATAGTGCTGAGACTTAACCCCTGTGCCACCAGGGGGGTACCCCCCAACACAGTTAATTTCTCAAGAGGATAGGCCAGGGGCAGGAAGTTTCTAAAATTAACTGGACTTGGGCTGCAAGTCATTTCAGATAGATTTTAGTGTAGCAGTGAAGAGAAGTAGAATTTGAAACCCTGAAATATGTCTCTTTAGCATATTCATGGTTTTGAATCTTTTTTTTTTATTTGAAGAAATGGACACAGGAAAACCTATGAAGTCTAAAATGCTGACATTTTATATGATGCATTTACTTGTACTTGAAAAATAATTTTCCTTTGTATGGCTCTCTCCTTCTCTATCCCACCCAGGAACTAGAGAATGACCAAATCACTAGAAATTCTTATCATTGGACAGGACAATAGCTTAAATCTTTCTAACAGCCATACCTTTGCTTACTGTGACTTTGCTGGTAACTTCCCTCAACTTGTTTTCCACTTCTTCCAGGTCTCTTTTCTTTCTGCTTATTAGGGAGCAAAAACCTGCCATCCCTAAACCATCCCTAAATATAACTTTGGCACAAGGATTATTTCATATGGGGGTGCTCTGAAGACTGTCGGAGATTGCCCTTCTATAAAAAATATAGAGGTGAGTTCTCTCCCCCTCTCTCCTCCTCCGTTCACTGGTTAGGAGAGACTTAATCTCCTGCACTAATCAGTGGAGAAGGGGTAGCTATAGGTATGTAATAGTCATCCCTTTGTTTCTGTGCTTCCCTGGCAAACACCCATAACAGGAACCTCCTTTTACTCCTCCCCTCCAAATTTCTTTTTGTCACCTAGCTGAAGCTAGATGGTGATTAGACACATGAAGAAGCTACTCAGTATTACTGGACCTCTCCCATGCATACAGGAGCTATTCATGTTGTTATTAAACCTCCTTTTCTTTTTTTGTTTTTTATATATACAACCTAGAAAACTGTGGGAGATATGGGAGAGCTTCTCTTATGCCCTTAAAAGTTGAAGCTTTTACTTAAAGAGGTAAGTTGGGCCATTTCTTTTAAGTTACTCAGTTTTCCTGGGTCTCTTCTGTGTGTGCAAGAGGTCTATATGTTATACATTTTTTGTTTTCCTCCTGTTAGTCTGTCATTTACTATATGGCCTTCCAGTTAAGAAAAGTATTGTTCCTTCACTATTGCAGTCTTGGACAAAATGCTTAATGTGTCTGAAACTCAGTTTCCTCCCCTATAAAGTAGGCATACTTGCCCATTCAGAGTGATGCCAGCTAAGACATTAAGAGAATTGTTGCTCGAAGAATATAGCACAGAAAATAACTCATCACTTTCCATTTCATGATCTTTATTGCACAGTCTTCACATGAAACTCATTTCAGGTTTTATCATCCTTTCTCATCATCCTTATCATCTTCTTCCATTTCTCCCCCATGGTCAAGAGTCCTCCCTTTCTTCTGAAGAAGCACTTTTGATGTCTTCCTTCCCACCACATCTGATGAGAAATTTAACAGCCTCCTTTGTTGTGTCTCTGGATATGGCTGTTTTAGGTTTGGGATATCTAGAGTGCTAACTTCTACCAAGCAGAAAGTTTCACTTATGCCTCAAGCCAAATGCATAACCCGAAATATGAATTTATTGGGGGAACCCACATTATAATAACATAAGCATATAATTTAATTGGCAGCAAAAGGGAGAAGGTAATGAATCTCCTGACAAGATAAGAGAGACTTGCAAAGCAGAATGGGTGGGACCTGGTCCAGAGACTTCCTGGCAGCCATTCATCCGCAGGAAGAGGAACATAACTTCTCAGTCCAGGGCAGCTCTTGCCAAAACCCAGGGAAGGCTTTAGGGCCATGTAATGATGTCCACAAAAATTTCAAATGTCTTCAAGGTTATATTACTTACTAGAGAGGCTTATCAGAACGACCACCTGTTAAGGCCTCCCTGGTGGCACAGAAGTTAAAGACACAGTGATATCAAGCTATCCACAGCCATAGCAGCACAAGTGGGAGCTGAACCCCATGGCACAACAGACCTCTCCTGCCCTCCCCGGTGCCCCCCTCAGCAGTGTGTTTCAGTAGATCCACCTGTTCTGCTCCCCACTCTGTCTCTGGTGAATCCTCTCACAGCCCCCACACCTCTGCCTTGCACCCCATTTCTTGCATGCATAAATAAATAAACCTTAAAAAATAAAGACCACCTGCTAATTTAATTTAGCTGGGGTCTTAGCTAGCACAGAAAGGTGTTTTTCATCCATGCCTTTCACATGTCTGCTTCCCGGTGTCTTCATAAACCAGTGTTTGCTTTTCAATTGCTAGTGCAAGCCACTCTGTCTCCACTGCCTCCACCTTTAGATCAGTAAATGTCATTACAATATCTGAGTATCTTGATCAGTCAGAGCCGTTATGTCAATACACATATGACAACTATCACAGTACTCTCTGCTACCCAAACCTGAGTCCCATGGGGAAATCTTCTATTTAAATAAATCCTTTTTTCCTTTTTCCATTGCCTATTCCCCTTTTTCTGAGCAATTTATGTCTTCTGAGGAGTGTTACTCCATCCAATAGACAGAGGCAGGAGCAGGGAAGAGAGGTCAATCATATAGTTAAAGACTTTGTCCTGAGTAAGATGGTTATATGAAATCTAGACAGCATCAATTAAGCTTTTGATAACCCAGGAGGCCCCATTTCAAAAATGAAGTCATTTGCCCAAGGGGTCCCCAGGAGGGAGGGGTAAGCGAAGCTGGGACTCGAACTCCTCTCTTGCTTCTCTGGAGTCCATGCTTTGCACGTGGACACACGCCTTGTACCCTACACTTGCCCGTATAGGTCAAGCTCCCACTCAGAGAGAGGCAGCTGCAGCAGTCAAGGGCCCAGGGCGAGGCAGAGAAGCAAAGGCTCAGCGTGAAGAGCCGTAATGACCTGACTTAGATTTAAATAATGATAACCCCTCCGGGACAGGTTCCTTGCCTGGAGAGTGATTATGCAAATGAGCTCTCTGTGTATTTCTGAAAGTAAAATTTTGAATGGAAACCAAACACATTCACTGACTTCAGTGTTGATGACTGTTTTAAGCTGGCTTCCCACAGAAGCATTCCTCCGCCTGCCTTTTCTGCCTTTTTTGCAAAAACACACAGCCCGGGGAAAGGGCAGGGGGGCCAGCATTTAATGAGTCTTCTAACATGCCGCACAGGCCTTAGGCACTTTACATGTGCTATTTTATTTAACCCTAGCAAACCCCCCAGTACGTTAGCTATCCCTATTAGTATTTTTTTTTTACATGAAGAACCTAGATAATATAAAGCATAAGAGGAATATCATTTGTCTAATTAGTTTCATTGTTGTTAACTATTGACATTTTTTAATATCCAAACACTGTCATTTAACACCAAGATCAAGTATCAGACAACAGAGAGGAGGCATGATGCCACTTAGAATTTATAAATGCAGCCTTTCAAAGGGATCAAACTACATCTACTGATATACCAACAACTCCTAATGCATTAAGAATACTGTTTATTCACTCAACAATTTGATTTAATTCAAACACAATGTGCTCGTGTGAAATTCCTGGGTTGGTTGATAGAAACTTAACACAGAAAAATTGTTGATAAACTTAATTTTCCAGGAATCTGAAGTAGGGTCAGAGGATTGTCTTTTAAGAGAACCAACCTGGCTTAACTCAGTGAAACTCTGCAAAAGAACGAGACCCCCCTTCCAAAGAACACTGTAAAAGACCACTCAGCAAAATGCAGAGCTTGTCTTTGAAGGCTGCACACCTGTTCTATACAGCTGTCTCTTCCTTAAAATTGCCTCTTTTCAAATGTCTTCCAAATGTACCTTTTTTTAAAAAAAAAAGATTTATTTATTTATGAACACAAGAACTGGGGTACAGGCCGGAGTTATAGGGGGTGAGAGGATTCACCAGAGACAGAGTGGGGAGCAGAATAGGCAGATCAACTGAAGTACACTGCTGAGGGGAGCAGCAGGTGGGTCAGGAGAGGTCTGCCTCGCCATGTGGGTAGCTCCATGGCTGAGGATCAAACTCATGCTGCAGTGCCTGCGGATGGCTTCATAAATGCTGTGCTTTAACCCTCTGTGCCACCAGGAAGGGCCACTAAATGCACCTCTTTACCTTCTTGAGTCTATACATATTTTGTTTTCTTTATAACTCTGTGTGTTGCTAAAAGGCATTCTGGCAGAATCTTTTTCTGAGGGACCCAAGAATCCCATGCACCAAACCCCATCATCTGAACCTCCACAATGGCAATAAAGTAGCATCTTAATACATGTGGAAATGTCTTGATAAATCCCAAGCTGCATTTATGATTTTTAAAATAGAAGAGTATATGTTTAACCTGTATAATTTACCTAAGAAATTATTTTTGTTAGAAACATTTTCATCCTAACTTGTAATTAACTAAAGGCGTCCATTTCAGTGCTTCTGTGTTGAAAATCTTAAGCAACAAGTCAAAGGAAAGTCATGTAAAGATTAGGAAGGGAAAAAAAAAAAAAACTTCATTACATCTTACACACATGCACCCACAACTTGCTGTAGTCCATTTGGCTCCCTCTACCCTGAAAACTATTTATTTTTTAAAACTATTTATTCATTTATGCATACAAGAACTGGGGTACTGGCCAGAGGTGCAGGGGTGATGAGAGGATTCACCATTAACAGAGTGGGGAGCAGAACAAGCTGACTGTCTGAAATATACTGCTGAGCAGCGGGCAGGTGAGGATTGGTCTGCTGTGCCATGTGGGTCAGCTCCCTGGCTGGGGATTGAACTCGTGTTGCAGGGGCTGCAGAAAATGCTGTTCTTTAACATGTTGTGCCACCAAGGGAGGACAAAATATGACATATTTTTAAAAATCTGATACTTTACTAGTTTACTATTCCTTATGGGGACTCAGGGGGAAATCTTTCTGGAAACCCAGAATCCCTCTGGGTTCTTGTAGGTTGAAAAATAATCCAACAGATATCACACCTATGGACAAAAGGAAAGCATTTAGTAGTAACATGTACATCTCTGTATACATGGGGCAAATTCCGTGAACCAGTTACAGAGAGAGATCGCCACAAAAGGTGAAGGTTCTGTGTTTCCTGCCTCGTCGAATGAAGGTAGGGAAAGCCAGAAGAGGACCTGGAGGAGACAAATGTGGCAGAGAGACAGGTGACAAAGTCATACTTGCTTCTCAGCTTTGGATTTGCACCAGGCACTTGGACACATGGAAGGAAAAATGTGGAGTCAAGACATATAGAAGCACTTGGAAGAGAAGTGAGTAACAGACCCCTGGAGAGGCTATAACAGCAGCTTTGTGCCCCCATTGGGCCAACCCTGACTGACTGGGCACTTTACCCAAGAGAGGATGGGTCACTGGGCATTTCATTGGGAAACTACTAGACTTTCTTTTCTCTCTCTGCATTCTAGTCCTATTAAAGTTCTTTGACACCAGGAATATGCTGTCTTTTTGCCACAGATGGCAGAACCCATTTAGAGTGTATAATTTGGGGTTCCCAGGGTGTTCCTTAGTCCACCACTAACAAAAGTGTGTTGACTTAACAAAATGGCTTCCAACACCACCTTAAATATATATCCTCTGATACAGACAAAAGTGGGGGGGTGGGCCCATGGGGGGTGACTGGCAAAGGTTAGCGGCCCTCTATGCTAATAAGAGTTAAAGAGTGAGGGAGATACCCTTGCGTGGTGACACTTTCACTTACACATGAAAATGTCTCACACAAAGGCAACTTCCACCCAGTATTCAGACTCCTGCCCATGAAATAATCCAAGGGAAGAGGGGAGCTGTCTTGAGACCATGTCAGCTCCATCACCCCATTCCACCACACTCAACTGTTGCAGGGGTGATCCACACACTCCCCATACAGTGCACCCTGGAAGGGATGCAGTGAGCAGTCTCCCGTACCCCGCTTAAGCTAGGAGCCTTTTCCACCCCCTGACACACCTTCTCTTGCAGTTATTCTTCCCAGGAACTGTCATTCTGTTTCTAAATAAACTTGGCTTTTTCTGCTAAAACTGGGGCTTTGAATTCTTCTCGTGCTACACTCAAGGTCTGAAGAAACCAACAACCCAGAAACTCAGTTATGTCATTAAGGACATATTAAATGTTAAGTCCTTCGCAAGGGGCTTTCTATATCATCTCCAAGTGAAAATGTGGTGCTAAACTTAGGCAAGGTAAGCCTGCCTCACAGAAGCCGTTAAGAGGTTGACTGTTTCTCTCTTCCTGTTTCAGTTCCCCTCCACCTTTCGCACAAACATTTGCCAGCTTGTTTTTGCAAGGCTAGAAGAGCCTGTCTAGTAGAAACTGGTGGAAGTAGGTTCTAACAGGTTATGAAGGTCTTCTGTTCTAGGGGGCAGGTGCAAACCCCCTAAACCCCACCAAACCCTCAAAGTCCCCCTCAAAACATAAGCCTAATCCCCACCCTCTAAATAAACTTATGACTCATGAAAAGAGATGAACAGACACTATGCACATACTGGAAACTTTCCTCCTCCCTTCTTCTCCCTGGCATTTCAGACATCTTTGAGACACCCCCCCCCCTTTAAAGTCCCTAACCCTGGAAAGGACTGAGACAGACTGGAGTCTGATCTTCCCTCCATACTTGACAGTTTTCCCTTCTCTAACAACCATTGTCATAGAGGTCTACGCACAATGGGGAGAGGGATCCCATAAGGTCCAGTCACAAAACAACATGCTAGCTCCTGAAGCTGCAACTCCACCTTGGCCACCCAGGCAGAAACTCACTCTTCTTCTTTTCCCTTCACCCAATTTGTTTTCCCTCCCCCTCCACCTCTTGGTTGGAGCTGTTATTTTCTTTGGCAGGAACAAAGTTCCCTCTGTTTGCATTTGTGACAGCAGATTTCTAGCCCCTGAAATGGTGAGAGGTTTTGACTCAGTAACTCTTTTTAGACTTTTTGCCCTATAACAACTCTACCAGAAATTAAATATTTACTTCAACTTGGTCACCGATTAATAAGCACATCAAATGTTTGCTTTGGGCTAGAACAATATCAACTCAGGATAAAACACTGCAAATTCAGCTCATCATGAGTTCATTGTCAAGCATATCTTTTCTTAGTAAGAACTAGAAAGTGCCTATTTTTTAAGTGATGATGTCAGTGATCTTGACCTTTTGACTATTGAAGGTCTTTTGTCAACCCCCTCTTCCTCTTCACTGTGTTTCTGATTTTCTTTCTTTTTCCAGAGTTTGATTTTGTGCTACAGTTAAGGTACATAACTCAGTAGTAAATAAGTCACAAAACTAATCCCTTTACAGAAGAATTTGACATGGAATCCCAAGCTTATGCATTAATAGAAGCCAATGCTTTTTCTTAAAGTCAAGCTGCTTTTGGGCATTTTCCTCTCCTTGAGTAGTTTTCTCCCCAACCTAACTTTATATCACATATTAATACATCTATCTCCATATTATTATTTTTTAATTGTCTCATTTCCAATGAACTTCTAATTGTGGATCTACTATTTCTGATGCTTTTAGACTTACCCTTGTATAGCACCATCTGCAAATCTGATTAATATTCTATTTTATCAGATCATGAATAAAGTGAGAATAAAAAACAGGTTGATCCTGATTCTGCAATGTTCCCTCTTCTACCCCTGATCAGTTCTTTCAGGCCCAGACATATCAGAAACACTTAATTATTATTAGCCCATGTTTATGTCCCAGGGCTGACATGTAACTGTTCCTGTATTTGTCTTATGAGGAAGGTCACAAAAGGAGCCATATTGGGCACTTAAACTAATCCAGCCCTAACAATCCATCACAATTTTATGGTGCTTAAACTCAAGTATTGTAATATTTCACAGACACGTTCTAAGTATCACAGAAGTTAACATAGACACCAATCTGTAAACTCTCTAAATTAGGAGCTATGGATATTTGTCAACCTCAAGGAAATTTCCAGCAATGAAATGCAGGACTTGGCACATAGTTTTATCTAACATCCAATTTATGATGTTCTTCCAATAGGTAAGTGTGGTTGAGTAACAAAATTCATACAAATATATTTAGAGATCTTTCTGGCTTTATTGAGTGATTTATGGATGGAACAGCTTCTCCTCTAGCAAGAAGAAAGACTTTTATTGTTTCTTTTCTTCTTTTTTTTTTTAAGCACTATTGAGCTTTATATGTTGGCATGTCAGTATTTGTTGAATGAAAAATTAATTCTAATCATCATAAGTAAAGCAATTCTTATTTCTCATCTTTATAATGGGTAAAGTCACTGTTCATGATCACTTGATATCACACACACATTTGCATACTCAAGCATACCCCTATCTCTGAAGAATGAACTAAAAAGCCACCTCTGTCCTGATAGATTAGGTAATTTCTGATTTGACCTCATAATATCTTCTACATATTTCTATCTTAGCACATAAAAAACACAGACACATGCACAACCTGAAGCAGGGTATAATGTTTCCTGTCACCTTGTGAATTTGAGTAGAGTCCATATCTACTTCCCTAATGTAGTCTTAATACAGATGCATCGCCACAAAGAGGGGAGAAACAGTACAGAGCAGTAAACCAGTGGCACCTGCTCCAACCCCATTCACATGCCCTCACCTAGGACTGTAAGTTCCAACAAGCCATGAATTGGACTTCCTGCATGGAGGGCAACTGGGAAGGAACAAGCTGGATATATAAAGTAAGGCAGAGTGAAGGAGGGGGCATACTTGAAATAGAAGAGACATGTGAAGGAGAGGCCATGTAGACACACTTGAAGATGAAGAGACTTGAAGAAGTCTGTGGGTAAGAGACCCCTAGGGTTTCTGCTCCTGGTCTCTGGCAGAGACCATGTCAGCCATTACCTTGACATCATGTTAGGTTATGAAGCACATTTTGAATTGACTCTCTCCTTCTGCCCCAGCTCCCTGGACGTGCCTAACTTTTCTGATGTGTTTTCCTGCCCAAAAGTGCAAGCTTTGGCGCCTCAGTGACAGTACATTAGGCTGAACCTATTTGACTAGGGATTTGCAAATTAAAGAATGGGTAACTTTAGAATTTTATTGGGAGACAATTATTTGAAATCCTTTTCTTCTCCCTACAGATAGATACCAGTTCTATTTGAAAACTTCCACAGTAAGAGTATGCTTTTTTTACTTTTGTGCACATGGGTGACTGAGACTCCTTAACAATTCAGTGTCCCCAAGTGCTCCTCAGTCATGCACTGACAGTCTCAGTGCCTTGCATATGGAGTTCACCACTCACTTACTCACTCACTCACTCACTCACTCACTTACTCACTCACTCACTCAATCAAGTGATTTAGGTCCAGGACTGGAGTTAGTGTTTCTTCTACTAAATCCAGAGTTCTCTCTACCATGCCACAGATGGCATCTTGCTTCCATTTTACTAATCTACAGAAAAAAGTCATGTCCTCTCGCATCTCCTGGATTCTTTCCCATTTTGTGGGGATTTGGCTTGGCTTAGAAATTAAACTGTAAAATGTATTTTTAGCTACCTCATGAAATTATGCTCAGCCTAATCAGCAAATCAAAGCATTGAGTACTCATATCTGTCATGGGTTCTGCTGCAGCCACAGTCAGTCCTCCAAAGATTTGATCCCAATCTCATATTCTGTCCCTGGTCACATATAGAAAGGAAAAATGGAGCTAACAAATAGTTTTGCAAATTTGCTTTAAATTTTTGACAATATTTCACATGTGAAATAGTAGAATACATGATACTTTCATAAAATAAGTTTGAATTATTTTATGATTTTGAATGACAGCCACATTAATTTTTATCTTTCATAGGCATATTCTATTGCAGATGATTGTAATCAACAACACCAGTCATTTGTCACCAATCATTTGTTACCTGAATTTCCATCATGTGCTTTATTAAATATCTCAGTAAGTCTTTATGCCAAGAAATCTATAATTATTACATATTAAGCTAGAAGTTAGGCTACTGGCAGGGATAAGAAAAGGTATTTGCTAATTCCAAATTCTGGGAATTCTGCATTTGAAACATACTTTTGAAGTTTCTACATGATCCTTCTCCCTTATCCTCCCCTACAGAACATCTCTGATCTACGATCAGTAGTAGGAAGAACACAAGGTACTATGATAATGGTGCATGGGTGAATGGGTGGTGGAAATTTCATGGGGAAATCACAATGCACAAAAATGAAGGATGATACAATAAATATATTAAAAATCAAACTATTTTATTCATATAAAAAAGTTTCCACATGATTCTAAGTTCATTATTCAAACGTCCTTCAACTGTAAATGAGAAAACTGAGACTAAGAGAGCAAGGGTAATCTAGTCAAACACGGTGAGTTACTGGCAGAGATGAAACCAGGTCAGTGGAACTTATACAATGTGAAAGACAAAACTCCAATAAGAGGAATTGAATCACAACTTTCCGCCGACAGGTGATTTTGGATTTTAGATATTTTCTAGGTGATTTTAATTATCTGTCAGCACTGAGAGGTCTCATTCTAGTGTTCTCTGTATCATATATACCTCTGGTTCCATGCAAGATATTAATGAGACAAAGTTTAAAGAGCAAATAACATTTGATAAATGCAACTAGAAGGTCACACCCATTTCTAATCTTTTTTCAATTTTTCTGATCATGTCAAAGAAACTGTCAGAAGCTACAATGGTAGTCAGTGTTTAGCTTTTCAATGTCTGTATGAAAGACAGGAGGACGAAGAGGAGCACATGGCGGTAGAGGAGAGAAGGAAGAACAACAACGAAAAGAACAAGAACAACAATGAGAAATAGGAGGGGAAGGAACATAAGCAGGAAACATCAGATTCACAGCCTGACAGACGTTAGGAGCGTGCTGTGAGACCCAGTCTATTTCATTCCACAGCTACTTTCTACTTATAGGAAGAAATACATTAGAGTATCAAACTTCTTTGAAAAGTAGTTCTTAAAAGTTTATTTTGTGACATGCATTTTAATGACATATTTCAACATATACTAATTGAAGAAAGATCTTCTCAGAGGAAGAAACTGCAGGTGTTAGACCATATAACTGCCATCAGTGACTCCCACACAATGAAAAAGCACTGGCTTTATGGTCCATTCCTATCTTATCGAGAGCTATTCACTCCCCATCTCCTGAGAGGGCTCATTCTACTCCAACACAGAATCTGCTATTTCCCCCCCAAATCCAAATCTTTCAGGAAATGTGAGAACTAGATGGAAGACATCACTGAAGAAAACTTCTCACTCAAAGCAAATTAATGACAATGTTAGTAATTGCCCTATACTGCAACATGTAAAAGTGTTCAAGGAATCATAGCAAGAATAACAATGACGAGAGCCTCGCTGGTGGAGCACGGGATAAGGCTCAGCATTCTCACTCTAAGGTCTGATTCCATCCCCGACAGGGAGCTGACCCACATGGTGCTGCAGACCTCTCCTGTCCCTCCCACCGCTCCCCTCAGCGGTGTATTTCGGTAGATCCACCTGTTTTGTTCTCCACTCTGTCTCCGGTGAATCCTCTCATCCCTTCACCCCTATAGCCTGCACCCCATTTCTTTTACATAAAAATAAAATTAATAGAATTCTAAAGAAGATTAGCAATGATTATTATTCCTGTGTATGCAGTCAAAGCTTCTGACACTGCACTGGAGGACTGTCTTGTTTGTTATACAAGGAGCATGTGAAAGACTCTTAAAAGAAATCTTATGTTCCAGTGATTTTTGTGATAATCCCACCATATGTTACTATTTTGGAAAACTCGGTAGAGGGATGAAAATATCAAAGTAGGCATATGTTTTTATGAAAGTTTCAGAAAAGTGTGTTTATTTTGACTTATGTCTAAATTAGATTCCTAACAGCTGAATGAAATGTAAATTAGTTGTTTTTGTTGCAGAAGATAGACATTCCATAAAACATGGTATCAATCATCTCACAAGTGCCTGTTTTTATTTCAAGCAGTAGGAAGATGACCACATGATCACTCAAAAGGCACCAAGGAGTATTCAGAGTCCAGAAGGGCCCAGATGCAGTCCTATCCTCTCCCACTGGACTGCTTTCAGACCCATAACCTTCTGGGATTAGAACTGTCTCTCCTCTTGGACCTCCCTAGTGACCAAGGGGTTAAGGCTCAGGGCTATCACTGATAGAGCCTCAGGTTTATCCCAGCCAAGGAGGTGACCAAAATGGCAGCAGACCTCTCCAGTCTCCCCGCTGCTTCCCTCAGCAGTGTATTTCAGTGGATCCACCTGTCCTGCTCCCCACTCTGTGTATTGTGAATTCTTTCACCCCACACCTCTGGCCTGTACCCCAGGTCTTCTATGCAACAATAAATCTTTTAAAAATAATAATAATTTTGTGGGCTCTCCCTGGTGGCGCAGCGGGTTGAAGCACAGCACTGGGAAGCTTGGGCCACTTCTGCATGGGTTTGATTCCCGCCTGCCCTGGAGGAGATCCACAAGGCAAGGCAGACCTCTCCTGACCCACCCGCTGTTCCCCTCAGCAGTGTACTTCGTGGGTCTGCCTGTTCTGCTCCCTACTCTGTCTCTGGTGAATCCTCTCACCCTTTGCATCTCTGGCTGTACCCCAGTTCTGTATGAATAACTAAATAAATCTTTAAAAAAAAATTAAAAAAATTGAAAAATAAAATACTACTAATAATTTTGTTTCTCCTCTTCTGTCTCCTTTCTTCCAACTTGCATTGAAGAAAAACTCCTCCATTAATTTTGCTCATGTGGTGCATGAGCACCACCCTCTACAAAACATAAATTAGCCTTCAACCTACTCCACCCTTCAGAACTAAAACCTTCCAGAGGCTGCTTTGTCTGGCCTGTCCATACTGACTTCAGAGCACCCCAGATTATTTCACTTCAGTATGACTGACCCACAGACAAAACATTACCAGTCACTGTGCCTAGGAAAGCCCACTGAAGGACTGAGGCTATGGGATAACCTCACTGACTCTTCCATTGTTCAAGAACAAGCAGTTCTCAAGTAGCCCCAGTAGTTCTCACGGAGGACAGTGAGAGTTACATGGTCACAGACAATTAGCATTTCCCAGGTTCAACAGAGACTGTGGAAATAAAATCACACTGTATTGGAAAGTACTGAGCTATTTCTAAAAGAACGCAAGGTTTAGAGGAAGCATTGATTGGGGGCTGGTACAAAGAAAGCATTGCTTCTCTGCATTAGAGGTCATTGGAGGGTGTAAAATGGCCCCTATGGGGATGGGCCCAGGTATTAAAGCAGGACAGGGCATATGAAAACTCTCTAAAATTTAAATGCTAGGGAAAAAAATAAGTTTTAGAAGCATTTATTTATGCATACAAGAACTGGGATGTAGGACAGAGGTTCAGAGTTTGAGCGGATTCACCAGATAGAGTGGAGAGCAAAACAGGCAGATCCATTGAAATACACTGCTGAGGGGAACAACAGGCAAGACAGGAGAGGTCTGCTGTGCCCTGTGGGTCAGCTCCCTGGCCAGGGATTGAACTCATGCCGCAGTGGCTGCAGATAGCTTCTAGTGCTGTGGCTTAACCCATTACACTGCTAGGGAGAGCCTTGATTTTTTATTTGTTTATTTTTAATTTGTTTTGAGTACTCTGAGGCCAAGAGGAATGAGGGTGAATCCAAAACATGCAGGAGTTGGCTTTTATCCCATGACCTCTGTGTGAGACCACAGCACTATGCTGTGCTGATCAGAATTAGGCTGCTTTTGTTTGTGTATTGTAAATTCTCCCCCACCTGCACAGGATAGTCTGCAGTGACCCCATCCCGAGCTGTGACTGGTGCAAGGTCGGCCAATTTCAGTTGAAGAAAGAGCTTCAGCTTTACCTCAGCCTTGATGTGCTGGTGGTAGAGATTGCATGTGCAGTTGTTTTCCTAGTCATCAAAATTGGTATAACCAAATTGCGTAAATCTTCTGATCAATGTTCTTTTCATGTAATGCGATACAATATAAGATGCAAAGAGGCTGAACTAAGTAACCTGGCCATTCAAAAGAGTCTATACCATTTACTCTAATAAAAGTATTCACTGGAAATAATTTCTCTCTTTTTTAAAAATTTATATATTTATGCATACAGAACTGGGGTACAGGCCAGAGGGGCAATGGTGGAGAGAGGGTTCACCAGAGACAGAGTGGGGAGCAGAACAGGCAGACTGAAGAAGTACACTGCTGAGGAAAGTCGTGGGTGAGACAGGAGAGGTCTGCTGCGCCGCATGGGTCACCTCCAGGGTGGGGATCAAATTCACACCTAAGTGACCCTAGCCAGCTTCACAGTGCTGTGTTTTAACCTGCTAAACCAAGGAGGGCCCAACTGGAAATGATTTCTAACAAAATGTTGCCAATTCCTATCATTCCTAAAATGATATGATTTGGTTTCCTCGTTTTACATATAGATACCCAGTGCAGTAATTGAGATTTCTTTAAAACTATTCTACAGATGAGAAATGGGTTAGCATAGTTATCTTTAGTATGGACAAGCATCACCCAAATGGACTTTATCTAGGGGATAAAAATATTAATTGTTTTCAGGGGAGAAACTAAAATCTCAATTGAGGGCTATATATAATTTTGTGAGAGCAAAACAACAAAAAGAAAAGTTATACACAAACTCTTAAACAGCACTATTTTCCTCTTCTTGGTACAGTGAAGCAGAAGAAATAATCCTTTGACTCAGTATTAAAAAAAAAAAACAGGACTCAATGACTCAGTTAATATTTCTGAACATTACACAGCAAACTAATAATAAAGGTAAAAGGAAAACTCCCTTTTTCTCCCATGTCATTCCTGGTCTCCCTGACTATATCACTAGATCCCTGCAAGTAAATCTTAAAGTGGGTGACAAGATTTAAGCTTTACAAACAGAGAATAAGAAACAAAATTTATCAAGAATCAGAAAATCTGTCTCCAAAAGTACAAATTAAAAAAAAAAAAAAAACAGACACAAACTACAGACATCATAACATCACAAGAGTCAGGGAAAAAAGAACATAATATTTGTGATCCAGTAACAATCTCCACGCCTTATAAACATTTGTCCTCAGAATATTTTTTGCCATATACCTGTTGACTCCTACTTTATGGTCACAATTTTTGTAGGATAATTTAGGAAGGATAGAAAAATGACATCAGTCTTTCCGTTAGGAATGATTAAAACCTATCCTTAAATTGTTGGTCACAAAAAGTTTCTGTAAGCTGTAGCGCTATTAAAAGTACTATCATGAGGGCCTGCCTGGTGGCCTAGAGGTTGAGTCTTAGTACTATGAAGCTAGCTGCAGCTGCTTCAGTGGGTTTGATCCCCAGCAGGGAGGTGACCCACGGGGTGCAGCAGACCTCTCCTGTCTCACCAGCTGCTCCCTCAGCAGTGGGTTTCAGTGGATCCACCTGTTCTGCTCTCCACTCTCTCTGGTGACTCATCTTACCCCAACCACCTCTGTTCTATGCCCCAGCTCTTGCAAAAATCTTATAAAAATATCCCACTGGTGGTGTAGTGGGATAAAGCACATCATTAAGAAGCGAAAGCCACTTCAGCATGAGTTTGATCCCCGCCCTGGAGGTGACCAACATGGTGTGGCAGAACTCTCCTGACCTGCCCGCTGCTCCCCTCAGCAGTGTACTTTGTCAGTCTGCCTGTTCTGCTCCCCACTCTATCTCTGGTGAATCCTTTCACTGTCCCTGTACCTCTGGCCTGTACCTCAGTTCTATAAGCATAAATAAATAAATCTTAGAAAAAATCCTTGTTTGAAGTGAAAATGCCCTGTACACGTAGGAAAATGTGTGTTTGTATACTTCTGACAAGAGATAACTTTGTTTTTAGCGAGATACTGATGAGAACTTAGTTCTTTCAGTGGGTATGATGTGGCAACATGGTTTCTGTAGTACGAACCTATACCCCTAAATCATATAGTAGTGCAAAGTGACGTTACCTCAGTAAACATAATCATGTTTTGTTTTTTTTTTAAAGGAAAGAAAATGTCCCACAGATTAGGTCCTGATTGGCATTTTCTAGTCTTGCTTCTCCCTCCATTTTCTACGAAAAACCCCATTGCTTGGCATGTTGACACAATGATAGGAACTCTGAGTTTTACATTCTTGTCACAAACCTGGTTGAATTAGCACAGCAGCAGAATGAAAATTCCCAGAAGACACTTCAATGCCTTGACAGCCAACAATAATTAAAACAGACACAGAAACAACTGAAACTACCTAAATATAGCCTATGAAACCAAAATTAAATGTATTCCCAGCTCAACTTTCTCTTAACCAGTTTCCCCAATGCTGGTTCCATGAAAATAATCTGTTAGTATGTCTGAGAGAGAAATTCAGATACTGAGCTTTGGAGTCATGTTAAGGTAAATATTTAAACACATGGTTCAGATTGAATAGAGTCATTATATAATAGTCTACAATTGATAAAGCCAGTTGAGATATTAAAGGCAAATTCAAACAATCTTAGGAAATATATCAAACATCACAAGACTTCAGTGTACACATAAGTAGTTTTGGGGAAATGGTCTCAACACTAAGAAATAGCAACTTCAACTTTCCTGAGTATTTCCTAGAATAGAAAAGTCTTGTCACCCAGGGTTAAATCCCTATCAGTGAAGAATTCTGAATAACAAAGATGTGGCAATGTAGCCACTGAGCTATGTTGATGTCAGTGATTTGGGATGTTGTGGTAAACATCTCCAAGGTTTCCCCAGTGATATTACAATATGGAAGTATACCTAGAAAGAGAACATTTTTACTATGGTGGATTAAGGAGTTTACTTTTGAAAAACTAAAATCAACAAACAACTATAAACCAGAGACATTGGGGGGGGGTGTGTGAAGAGGGCAACGGGATCAAAACAGGTTCAGGAGGAACACAGGGGACAATGGTGATGGCACATGGGTTAACTGGTGGGAAGTCCATGGGGATTGCAGCAGAAATGAAACAAAGTACAAAATGAAGACTGAAGTAAAACTTAATTTAAAGAAGAAAAAAAATAAAATAAGGGATCATAATATTAAAAAGAAAAGAAAAACACAGAGAAATAGGTTGCCATGTGAACCAAGGTCGAACAAGGTCAAGCTTGAGGTCTAAAACTCTTCAGCTTCAGGGTAAATCCTCCTCTCAGGGAACAAATTCCCGGACCACTACTTCATCTCACCCCTCCTCTTGATTAAATATTAAAGTTTAATCCTAGTCTAATGTAGGTGGATGACGAAATGAACTGTGCAAGACCGCACCAAACCCAGGGAAGACCCTAGGGGAGCCTCCTTTCTGAATTCCATGATGCAAACAAAGATCCATCACTCAAGCTCGTCCCTGCTCCCACCACCTTTAATGGGTGCACTCGCTTTCCGATAATATGGGCTTCTCAGTGATCAATGCCATTTAGCAGGCTGAACAGATAGAAGTAATTCCATTACTTATTAATGATGAAATATTGCTAAGATGAAACATGTTTTCCAGCAAATTTTCTGATTGTGGAGAGATGTATTTTATTTTGTGACTAGGGCATCATAGTCATTTCTTCTGCAGTGGAAGGAGAGGAGCTTACATATATTTATATATAGTTATAGATTAGATATAGGTGATATACATGCACACACAATGATTTTATGCATATTGTATTATGATATTGATCATAAATTATGATCTATGTCATATATTGAACATTAAAATCTGTATATATCGTGTATTATTATAGATCATATTCTGCTGCTGCTGTAGAGCAAAATAGCATGTATATAAATAGTATGTATAAGTATGAAAATGATCAATAATATGTATATTCAAATATATGCATGAACAAACATATACATGTTTGTTCTTTTTTAACCTGATATTCATAACATTCATATTCATAACATATTTTTACATTATTTCTTATTTTAACATTTTACAAATAAAAAGAATCAGCACTTGGTGAGTTTAATTTGTCCAAAAGAAGATCTAAAACTCCAAAGATCTGACTTCAAATCCTAAACTTAAATGCACTGCATTCTCCAAAATGCCCTGACAGCTTCAGAAAAGAACGTCTTTACATATTTTGTAAAACTAAAAATGAAGGTTAAATGGTTTTATGCTTTATTTTTATTTGTTTGTTGAAAAGTATGATCATTTGTATCCCTAAGCAGGAATTACTGTAAGCAAATGTGTAATCCAAACAGATTCTAGATACATGGAATTCTTTAAATTATCCAAGTTACAGGTTCACATTATAAAATAATATATAAGTAAAACCAACTTAATCCTTCATCCATCCTATCCTGAAATATTGCACAGATTTCTTGAGAGCTAGTATTTTACATGGTCTCTTGGTCCAACTTCCAATTTTTGCTAAGTCTTGAATTCAATCAAGTTTTAAGCACTTTCAAGCCCTGGATAATTTTTCAGATGTGTAATTCAAATGCTCTCATTATTTTATAAAGAGTCACAGATTTTACTGAAAACAATCTGCTGTACAACTCAATGTTGACAGAAATGTTAACAGTGCCATTGGTGATATGTGATGTTGATGTGTGTTGGTGTGTCTGTATACATTCACACATGGGGTTGGGATGGAGAGTGATGGGAGAGTTTGGGGTTTCACAGAATATGAAAGAGTCAGGAAACAGCAAAATTTTAAGTTTTACAACTCTTTGCACAATCTGTCCCCCAAATTAAATGACCAGATGTGTTATTGATTCCTCTCTTTATTCTTACTCATTCCATTTTCATGCTAAACACCTGCCACACATGCCTCAACTTTTGCTACACAGGTTTGCAATGGTATGTCCTCCTTCATGACACTAAGGAGCAACATAGTACCCGAAAAAGCTTGTCTGAACAGAATACTACTGGCCTCAAACAGAAATTGACAGTTCTTTAGGGCAGAAAAACAAGACAGATCATTTAAAGAAGTACATTTACATGCATACATGTGCATGCCTGAACAACCATGTTTTGCACGACAGGAAGAGAGAAAAGCAGAGGTCAATCTAGACTTCCAGACTACGTGTCCACGTTTCCAAAACTGGGCTGCAAGCCCTTGAGCAAGTCACTGCAATTTCTTCTTTGACAACATTTTAGGAAACTTTTCACAACATGACTTTAAAATAACGTCAACATTAAAATTTTTGTAGTAACACTTCAACACACTTATAAAGAGCTGTCATTACTGCAAGTAGCCATATATTGATTCTTACATTCATGATTGCAAAACTCTAGCTTTCAACTGCAAACTCTCTGCATTTATTTATTTATTTTTTAGCACAGTAACTTTTTGGCTGCATAGGAACATCTGCTAATACAGCTGTAAGTTCCCCTGGCAAACTGCCCAAGCAGCTGAATCCCCCCCCCCCCCTGCCATTTTGCTTTTGGCCTGTAGTCAAACTCTCCAAAACTGGACCACTTTTGAATCCCAGGAATAAAAAATTGTGCAAAAGCTCCTAGTGTCTCTGGGATCTGGATATAGGAATCTTTTGATCTCTGAGATAGGAACTTAAAAACAAAGGAGAAAGGAAAAATGGATTCTTGTTTACTACTCACAAAGACTTCTGGACTATATATACACCTGTTCTAGTGAACCAGAATGTAAATTTCAAACAATATTCCATGTGACTTGGTAACTCCATATGAAGCACTTACTAGACACTCTGAAGAATCTTGATTCCACTCTGAGAAACTTTCGAGTAAGCAATGCCTTTTATATGATTTTAGTCCAGGGAAGTAATACATTATTTAACTAATGCTCCATCCCCCCTCTCTTCAGATTTCAACCAAAACATTTGGATAAAAATCCATGGATTTAGAAATATTACTCAGCAACCAAAAAAAGAAATAAATAAACACATGCCTTCTGCAACAACATGGATGGACCTGGAAAAGATCCATGTTTAGTGAAATAAGCCAGAAAGAAAAGGAAAAATACCGGATGGTTTCACTCACAGCAGGAGTATAATGGACCAAGCAAGAAAATAATAATAATAATAATGGACAGCTGTATACCAGAGACATTTTATGGGGGTGGAGTGGGGAATGGGGTCAAAAACAGTGGGGGGAGGGAAATGCACTGGACTATGGAGATGGCACACGGGTGATTTGGTCATGGGAAGCCCAAGGGGATTACAACTGAGATGGAAAAATGCACAAAATGATGTAAAAATAAACATTTATTATATATAAAAAAGAAACCATTGTATTTAGCCCTATTCTTCAAGTTGCAACAGAGAAAACAGTGTGGGCTCTGGTGGCAAATCGTGGTCGAACTTCATAAAGTAACATTTGCACTTATTTTTATCCTCATGATTCATGGTTATAAAATAAGATGAAAGTAATTCTCTCACAAGGAGTATATTTGAGGATTAAATGGATGTGCATACCTATAACAGATATATTGCTAAGTAACAATATCCTCTCTGTTTTGATAACCAGAATTCTGGACAAGTCAATTATCCATTCCAGGCAATATAATAAAAGGTTCAGTTATCATAACACCTGAGCTTCCTTTGAGCTAAGAATTCTAGAATATTAAAATTTAAGGATATTAAATATCTAGTCTTCCAGCAATTCCATATTCCACCAGTGAATTTACTTAATCTTTTAAAATATTGAGGAAATGCGGCCCTCCCTGGTGGTGCAGCGGGTTAAAGCACAGCACTGAGAATCTAAAGCCGCTTCCGCATGAGTTTGATCCCCGCCTGCCCCGGAGGTGACCACAGGGTGTGGCAGACCTCTCCTGACCCGCCCGCTGCTCCCCTCAGCATTGTACTTCTGCCTGTTCTGTTCCCCACTCTGTCTCTGGTGAAGCCTCTCACAGCCCCTGAGCCTCTGGCCTGTACCCCAGTTCTGTATGCACAAATAAATAAATCTTAAAAAAAAAAATATTGAGGAAATGCATATATATTATTCCCAGCTTCCTAGTATGTAAAAGCAGTAATTACTGTTATTTTATGAATACTTATTATTCTCACATTTATAATGTAAATTAATCAATTATGGAAACCATATAGTTTCACCTACATAATGACAGCAAAGATTGTCAAAAATTACTCAGAAATAAAGAAAAAGGATTTACTTCACCCTAGCCATTATGGAAACAATAAATCAACAACAATAAAATGTAGTGGCTTAGGAAACACAAGTAAAATCCTTGATTCTCTTTCCCCTCAAATTAAATAAAACAATTTGGGCACCAACTGATGTATTCATTACTTTGGACACATTTAAAATGTGAAACACTGCATAAAGTCAACTCATTCTCATCTATTATTCTTTGCTCACCAGAAAATTCCTAGAATCACTCCACAGATAGTGGCTGGACAAACTCTAAGTTAATTTATTTTTCATATATAAGTTTAGTGTGTGTTACTGTGAAAGAATTCTCAAGTGAATCTTGGATTTCAAAATCCTTAGGTCACTGTTCTTAGCTCCAGACTCTAACTGACTGGATTTTTCCAAATACATACATGTGACTTGCTAGGTAGATGCTCTTAAAAATAAATAAATAAATAAATAAATAAATAAATAAATAAATAAATAAATAAATAAATAAATAAATAAATAAATAAA
>NW_004567129.1:22278532-22331408 GCF_000260355.1 Condylura cristata | reverse complement strand
AAATAAATAAATAAATAAATAAATAAATAAATTTCCAGCGGGAAGAAAAAAAAAAAAAACATATTAAACAGTCATGAACAGCTGGGAAGTGCAGAGCACATTTTGCCCACTGAACCATCTCTCTGGCCAAGCTGTCCACTTCCTCTGGATAACCAGGGCCTCCGGTGCTTCATCCTCTGTTTCCTCTTCTCGCTAATACACCTAAGATATTTCTAACATTTTGCTGTCTCCCCTCTGAAGCCCTACCTCCATTCTAGCAGATTTATAAAAGATTAATGCTAGAAATCTATAAAATATTCTCATCATTTGTAAAGATTTATTTATGATACAGAACTAGGGTGCAGGCCAGAGGTACGGGCAGTGAGAGGATCCACTGGAGACAGAGTAGGGAGCAGAACAGGGAGATTGACTGAAATATGCTGCTGAGGGGAGCAGTGGGTGAGACAGGAGAAGTCTGCTGAGACATGTGGGTCACCTCTGGGGCCGGGGATCGAACTTGTACTGAAGCGACTGCAACTAGCTTCACAGTGCTGCATTTTAACCTGTTGCACCACCAGGGATGGCCCAAATATTCTTACTTTTTAACTCGAGAGAATTCAGTTTTTTCTTCACTTTTTAGCATGACTCACAAAGGATGACTGGTCCTATATACTTTATACTTCTCAGTTAATAACTTCATTATTGCAAAAAAAAAAAAATCTCATCAATACCCTTCATGGAGAACGTTGGGCAGGGGAGAGTGGAAATGAGGACTAAGGAATATAGTATGTTTCTTCCTGCCAGACACCTGTATTTGGTTTGAATTTCTCATAACAAAGTTGTCATGATGTGCATTCACTATTTGGGAAAGTGCTCTTCTCTCCTCCTTTTCCTCACTACCCTCTGTCCCTCTACATACAAAGTGTACAGTTTTGACATAGAGACTTGGGGATGCCTAGACTCTGCCCTGAGGTGGGGTAGAGAGCAAAGATACAGGAGGAGAGGAAGAGACACACTGGCGCTCCATTCTCCTTTAGTACTTGTAAGGGATAGTACTCAATAATTTATTTGATGTTTTTGGTTTCTGATAAATAAAATCCTCATCAGGAATGACATTTTATCTCACATCCTCAAGCATTTGCCTGAATCCCTATTTCCTATCTGCAATGAATAAGGAAATAACCCCAAGGTCTCTTAACCAATTTGCATGACCAAAAACAAACAAACACACACACAAAAAACACCTTTCAAACTGGAGCTGTCCTGGGGGGGGGGGGGCTTTGATTAGGGAAGGATAGAGGTTCATTCATAAACTTCAGGGACAGGTAGGAAGATACAAAGCAAATGTTAAGTGGCCTGACTGGGAGGTTTGGAAAGTTCATGATGCCCTGTATCTGTGAGGTGCTGTCCCCTTTGCCAACACAGCTGCTGGAGAAGACTCCCAAAGATGACAGGGAAAGATGAGGAGACTGCAAATAGCAGAGAAATACTGGGTGATTGGAAAGTTACAATTGAAAAGTGTGTATGCACGTGTATGAACACTATAGGCTTATCTAAAATAAACATGGAGAAGTATCTGTTTATCTGAGACCCAGGAAAGTTATGTTTAAACCTACTGTAATAACCTGATTAAAAACGAACTAGTGGTCCTCCCTGGTGGCACAGCGGGTTAAAGCACAGCACTGAGAATCTAAAGCTGCTTCCGCATGAGTTTGATTCCCGCCTGCCCCGGAGGTGACCACATGGCGTGGCAGACCTCTCCTGACCCGCCCGCTGCTCCCCTCAGCAGTGTACTTCGTCGATCTGCCTGTTCTGCTCCCCACTCTGTCTCTGGTGAAGCCTCTCACCGCCCCTGAGCATCTGGCCTGTACCCCAGTTCTGTATGCACAAATAAATAAATCTTTAAAAAAAAAAAAAAACGAACTAGTTACTAACTAGTTTCTTTCCCTCCCACCCTTCTTCCTTCTAACCCGTCACCACTTCAAAAGGAGACACGTTGATTTGATAGAAAATCTTATACAATTTTTCCTGGTTCAATTTATGTGTAACGGTCAGACCAAATTGTTTCAGGATTAAATCAGAAATATACAAAGGAAATTCCAAAGCAGCAAGAGTCTAAATAGTTTTCAATGGGCCTTTCTTGAACTCTAACATACAGGCACTCATTCATTTGGCTAGACTACAAAATAATTCTGTGGCAATATCATTGGCATTTTCAAGTAACCTGGGAAGAAATTATTTTCCTTCTCTTGCTGTTAAATTTAATTGGTATATTCGTAATATTTAAATGCTTTATCAACCTCTTCAACCTCTCATTTTTAACAATTCCAAGGCGTTTTAAAATTTAATGCCATGAAATCAGAACTAACATTTACTGACTCTTAACATTTCTTTTCCAGGGTACAGTTGAAATGCACAGCATGGTTAGAATGAATAGACCCCAACATCACCTTCTGTTTGATGACAAAATTATCTCACCTAAAACACTAGATGTTGTTCTGAATGGTTAATTGGTTATGTCATCAGCTGTCAAATTAGTACATTTTATAAACCTTTTATCTTGATTAAATTTTTCTTCTGAAGATAATTAAAACCTCATTCACTAGTCTTTGTTGTAAAGAATTATCCAACAGTCAGACTCAACAAAAACATCTCTAAATATTTCTGGTCTGATTGGCCTTATTTATTTATTAAATGCCACAGCAATTTAATCTACTATATATGGAATTTGATCTCTTGTGTTTTATTATTAAAAACTGCGGAAGAGTCCAGATGAAGAACTATGACAGAATTTTTGTCTGCTTTTTCCCCTGTTAAATGTTAAAATCACATAAAATGGAAAAATTATAGTCATTATTAACATCTAAATTTTTAATTTTAGTTTTTTAAAAAAATATTAAAATCTGGAAATTATTTTTTAATGGGAATAAAATTATTTGTTTATTTTTATACTGTGGTAGAATTTCATCTCCTTTGGCAAAATAGACCCCATGTAACATGATGCTATCAGAAGAGGAACTAGTTCGACTACTAATCATAGCAAATGGGCAAGAATTATGTGTCCATTGTAGCACAGACAGGTAGTTATATGCATTTCATATATTATCTCAATTTCTGATAAAACATCTGAGGTGTATACTCTTAATACTTTCAGTTGCACATATTGAAACTAAGACTTAAAAATGTTTAGCAACTTTTCCCAGTTACTCTAAAAGTTAAAAAAATAAAAAATGAAGATTCAACCCAGCAGGTGTGATATTATCAAAGTCAATCACTATATCACTATACAGGAAGCCTTGGCGCCCAATCCTGCTGTGTTCCTGATATAGGACAGATACTATTTAAATGTCATTCCTGAAAAATCTTAACAACAGTTTCATCCATTGTTGTCAGATTTGTGAAAGCTGTGGAAGAGAAGTTACTATTTCTAAGAGTTTGTATTTACTTGGGTTCCTTAGAACTAAGTTTTAAAAGTCTGCTCTAGTTAAGACTTTTAGATTATATCTCAAATGGGAGAAACGTCTTCCTTTTCTTACTAACAAGTGGGTTTTATTCCTCTACTAACAGCCACTGTGGTATGATTGAATTTGAAGTTCAGCTTCTTCAGCTGGGAGCTCACTGACAAACTCTTTTTCTGAAACACTTAAAAGTTTCCCATCTATCAAAGAGCTGTCCTGGGCCATTTTCCAAAATCACTTCAAATGTGTTTCCTAAGGTAGGGGATAAGCATAGTTGTGTTTTCTTGTGGTTCCATGAGAAGCTCTTGCTCAGTCTCTGGATAACAGAGGGCTATTGGGGGAAAAACAGTGACAAATATTTTTTTTTATGTAAATAGAAATATAACTATAGTTTAAGCTTGGGGATGCAAAAAGAAAACATCAATGGATTATCATTGTTGTGATGATAATCTAAAAAAAAAAAGATATCTGAAATTAAAACTGAGGTAACACAAACATTAAAAATGTAAAATTGTCATCAAATTAGGTAAGACCACTCTGACCTGAATGTCTTACTATTTTCAAGCATTTATTGAAATGTAATTCACCTGCCATGCAATTCACCCTTGGCATGTACAATTTCCTATACATTCACAGAGTTGTCCAATTATCACAAAAATCAATTTAAGGATGTTTTTATCACCACATGCCCACAAGTAGTCACTTCTTACACAGTGAAGTCTAATTTTAGTCAAATAAAAAAAGAAAATATGACACTTGCCCTCAACTACAGAAAGTTGAGCAGGAAATCCATGTAACATCCTACCTGAGAGGGACATAGGTTTGCCTGGGACTTTTCCACTGGACAGTCCATCATTGTGATTTCTAGTGAGGGATTTAGAGTATCTTTGCCAGCAGATAATAAAGGTGTTAGCCTGAACCTTCGGGAGCATCCAGATAATAATGTCAGCTGCCCAAGTAGTATGGAATCAAGCCCCAGTGAACTTTGTGGACTCCAAAAACTTAGGTGAATATCCCCATTTAGCAATAATTTCCCCAGTCTTGTCATATACCAGAGCCAGGAGGAGGTAACACTATCACAAATCCAAAGAAAAGGGGTGGCACACTTTAATTTGGAACAATCCCAGTCTTTAGCATATACATGGCTTCCTCTGACTAACATTAATTTGTGAGCTTTCATTATAATACCTCTATAGTTCTATGCACCACGTATCTAGAGTTCTGTGTTTCATTTTAGTGTACATCAAACCTCAGACCCAGATTTGACCAAACCTCCAAATTTGTCACCTATTGTTTCAAAGAGAAGGTGAGCCTAAGACTTTCCAAATTGGCAGCTAATATCTGAAGGGTGCTTTTATGGAAACTATTTCTTCATATTATAAAGTTAGTCTAATTTATTGCACTTCATCTTCTCCCTACAATCTCTCTACCCCTGAGACTTGAAGCCACTCATCTATGTTTTATCTATAGGTTATTTACCTACCCTTGATATTTCTTACTTTTTAACCAATTACAATCAATCACAAGTGATTGACTTCTCTTAATTAGCATGTGTTCAACGATTACCCATATTGAAGCATTTATCAGTTCTTCACCTATTTTCATGGCTTAATAATATTCATTGGTATAGAAATGACACTTTTGGCTTATCTATTTATCAGGTCATATACATTTAGGTTGTTGACATTTGTTGTCTATTGTGAATACATTACTGTTTAACATTTGTGTTTGAGATTCTTTTTTGATATTTTTTATGTCTTTCGTGATATGCATTAAGGCATGGAATTGGTAGTCAAGAGAATTTTATGTTTATTGAGGAGATAAGAACCCCTTTCCACAGCAACTATATCATTTTAGGTTCCAACTATGAGCAATGTATGTTGCTTCTAATTTGTCCATTCCCTTGACAAATTAAAAAAAAAATCCATCATATTGGACACATTCAGTCTGGAGGGTATGTAATTTTGCTTTGTATTTTCTTAACGACTAGTGATGCACAACAACTTTTCATGTACTTGTTGGCATTTGTATATCTTCTTTGGAGAAAAATCTATTTACAGCCTTTTTTTTTTAAAGGGTTATTTATTTATGCATAGAGAACTGGAGTACAGGCCAGAGGTGTAGGGACGGTGAGAGGATTCACCAGAGACAGAGTGGCGAGCAGAACAGGCAGATCCATGAAGTACACTGCTGAGGGGAACAACGGGCAGGTCAGGAGAGGTCTGCGGCGCCATGTGGGTCACCTCCAGGCAGGGGATCGAACTAGCACTGAAGCGGCTGTGGCTGACTTGCAGTGCTGTGCTTTAACCTGCTGCACCACCAGGGAGGGCCCTCCTTTGCCTTTGTCTGATAGGGTCACTATTTTTGTTGTAAAAGTCTGTTATATGTAATTAAATTACTACATTATCAGTTAATTGATTTAAAAATATTTACATTTTACTTTTTTATTTTCGTCACAGTATATTTTGAAGAACAAAAAACAAAATATGATGAAACTCATTTTTTTGTCACTTACAGTTTTTGTTGTCAAAATAAGACTTCACCCAACCAAAACCACACAAAAATCAACTTATATCTTCTTTTAAGAATTTTAGAGTTAGCTATGGGGATTTCAACTTTTTATGTGTACACCTACATTCCCCAGAATTATTTGTTGAAAAGACTATTCTCTCTGCATTAGATTGGGTTAGCATCATTGTTGAAAATCAATTGACCATAACATGAAAGTTTATTTCTCGCCTCTCAATTATATTTCATTGATCTATATGTCTATCTTTATTCTAGCACCATGCTCACTTGATTAATCTAGTTTTGCAGTGAGTTTTGAAATAGGAATATGGAAATCCAATTTTTGTTCTCATTTTCAAGAGTGGCTATTCTAGGTAAAATTTCTAGATGTTAACTGCTGTCTTTTATGAATCGTTCTATGAATGGATGGGTGGAAGATAAATACAGATGTTATCTGATTGACCACATTCATATATATCTTTCCTACTTATTCTACACACATATACATTTCAAGCTAGATTATAAGTTACCAAAAGAAAAGATGACTAAATATGATTTAACTTAAAATCTACAGATTTAGATACTATACTGACTTGTTTCTCTGAGTTCAAAAGAAGGAAATATTACAGCCGAGTGGGAGATTACTGAAGATTTTAAGGATAAAGATAGAAAGAGATTGGGTCAAAACTGGGAGAGGGGCTGGTGGAGACTGTGCAAAAAAAAAAAAAAAAAAAAACAAGAAACCTTTCATCCATACTCACTTCACTTTTGATACCAAAGCTGTTGGATTTCCCACATAAAGTAACCATCCTTTCTTGACAAAATGCAATGGGAAATCTTACAATATAACTCATTCCAATAATATAACTACCCAAGAGTTAGCACAGACGCCAAAGGTTAAGGTCTCAGTCCATAAAAATGCCCCAAGCTTAGATAGCAATTGAAATCTCCAGGTTATCACCTGTACTTTTGATCAGCAAGCTAAAAATATGGGTTTCCCACACCCCTTAACTGGATCCAATAATTTGATAAAATGTCTCACAGAACTCAGGGAAACACTTTGCATATTATCATTAGCTTATTATTGTGATATTATAAAGAATGCAAATGAACAACCAGGTGGAGGAGGAAGTTAATGTTTACAAGGAGCCAAGTAAAGGAGCTTCTATCTCCCTAGAATTTTGGGGTATGCCTTACCCCTTTCCAACATGTAGAAAGTTCACCGACCTGGAGGCTCCAAACCCAGTTGTTTATAGAGTTTTTTATAGAGTACAAGTTTCAGTACTTCATAAAAATTGTCTACATTATTGGTTTTGTCTCACATTAAATTATAACTTCTTGTTCTTTTATGACATATTTCTTTTCAATAAATGCATTCATTGAGATAACGGGTACTATAAAAAGAGCAAAACTTTACTACTTATTTTTTTTCCATCCTATGTGATCAGAAGAAAAAGAGCTAGAGCTAAGATGATAATATTTTGAAGCTTCTAAAAATATACTCAATTACTACATTGTTGATTGCAATGTAAAGGAGAAGCTATTTTACTAAGAGAATATGAATGCAGTTCATGACATATATTCCATAGATTTCATCACTTATAGATACACAATAAAGGTCAGGAAACTAAAAAAGTTCATAGTATATTTTGACTTTTTTTTTTCTAAGAAAGGGAAGATTATTAATCACCCCTGTGGATATTCTGTTTCTGTGTGAACTAAGAAAGTCTTTAGCAATTGTGTATAATTTGGGGCATACCCAAATGAACAATAATCTATTTGTAGATACAGCCTTTGTACTAAGGTAATTTCTCACTTCCTCAGTTATTTAATTGTACTTTGAACAGTTTTGGTAGGCAACTCATTGTGTATTCTCCTCACTATATTTTATTTTTATTATACAAAGTCACATTGAAATGAAATGGATACATGCACCATTGACTTTAATAGGATTTTGCATTGCAAGAATAATATACAGGTACAGTGTACTGCATAGAAATATCTTGCAGGGTAAGAATAACAGGATTATTGTGGAATTCCACCATCATATAACTCAACAGGCAGTCAATTCCTACAGGTTATGGTTTTCTTTAGGGGAAGCAGAAAACTGAAGAACAAGTGGTTTTAACAAAGTCCACATATGTAGTATTCATTTTAGGAAAGTAATATCTGGAATACTTTTTAAATGTGAAATTGAATTTATATAATGCAAAGGAGTTAGGAAAAGCATAAAAACTGTGTACTGTATCCAAAGTCATTTCTTGACAAGTGAGAAACCCATTTAACAAAGATTTCTTTGTAACTACAGTTTCTAAATGATTTTGTAATAATGCTCCAACCTCAATAAAGGATCCGTTAGAAGTCTAAGTCAATTGACTTTCTTATGAAGCTAAAAATGAGCAAAATATAGCCATGATGAGGAAAATCCATTTTCTAGGAATTAGCAGTTATTAAGCAACTTTTCAGTCTCTCTCAGGATAAGCACTCAAGAAGCCGTAAAGAATCATGGTTAAAATTATGTACTTCTAAGTTAGATTTCTCTGGTCTCAGAACCTAGTTGACAGATGATTTAACCTTTCACATTTCTTCAACCAAAAAAAGGATCTTACCATAGCAAATAGTCATATATAGATGGAAAAGGCTTTAAGAATTACTGCTGTCATAGGAAATATTTAGCTTTTCCAACTGAAATGTATAAAAATAAACATAAGGCAAGAGGATAAATATTTAAGTATCATTTTGTCAACTTTTGCATGACAAATCACTGTTTGCATAGGTATACTTATTGTTGTCTACAGACTAACATTTTAAAATCATTTTTCCCAGACCATTAGTTGGCAGGGTTGATAACCTAGAGCCCTCAGCCTAAAGCATCTGGGATTGAAAGCATGGAAAATACAATCTGTATGAGAACAGAGGGGCGGGGCTCTGACTGGAGCTACTTTCTTTTTTCTATTCTAGATTTTATTTATTTTAATATAGAAGAACTGGGGTACAGGCCACATGTGCAGAAGGTGAGAGGATTCACCAGAGTGGGGAGCAGAACAAAACTGATGCTGCACTGGCTGCAGACAGCTTTAATCCCTTACGTCACCAGGGAGGACACTTCTTTTCTCTTCTTTCTTTTTGCTTTTTTAAAGATTTATTTATTGATGCATACAGAACTGGGGTACGGGCCAGAGGTGCAGGGGCTGTGAGAGGATTCACCAGAGACACAGGGAGGAGTAGAACGGGCAGATCGTCTAAGTACACAGCTGAGGGGAGCAGCAGGCGGGTCAGGAGAGGTCTGCTGAGCCATGTGAGTCACCTCCTGGGCAGATGGAGATCAAACTCATGCTGAAGTGACTTTAGCTTCTTAGTACTGTGCTTTAACCAGCTGCATTACCAGGGAGGGCCCTTTTTCCTTCTTTTTAAACAAAGTATTGTTTCATTAGCATACAAGACCTGGGTATAGGCCAGTAGTTTGGGGAGGAGAGGATTCACCAGAGCTATCTCTGGGAGCAGAATAAGCAAATTGACTGAAATACACTGCTGAGGGGAGCAGCAGGTGAGACAAGAGAGGTCTGCTGCACTATGTGGGTCAGCTCCCTGCCCAGTGGCTGCCAATAGCTCTGTAGTGCTGAGACTTAACCACTTGCGCCACCAGCGAGGCTCTGATTAGAGCTACTTTTTCCATAGTGTCTGGTTCTTATGGTGAGATTCATGTGGAACAGAATAAATTTAATGGATAGGTAATATTCAGAAAGAACTTTCTAGCTTCATATTCTCCACCTGCCTTTGGTCATTCTACACCTCTCTTCCTCTTAAACATCCCTCTAAACAGCAGAAAGACTACTATCAGATTATGTAGAATTTTTTTTTTATTACTTTTTTTTTTGTTTTGAATTCTTTACCAAATTGTCATTGCTACCAGGAAACGAGTGACCAGAATAAACCAATTTGCTGTAATTCACTTTCACCATAGCATCCTTTATAAATACCTGTGTTCTCTTAATATTCTTGTAATGTTATCCTCTTCGCAAACTGATACCAAAATTCGAATTCAGATCTAAAGTTTTATCTAAAAATCTATCCCTCTGGGTCTAACATTCTCTAAAAAGTTTAGACCTCTTTTTTTAAAGTTTAAACCCACCTCAACTTCAAGAAAATTTAAATATAACATGTGTTCAGACTAGCTTGTCTTCTTCATTTCTTTCCCCATTCTAGTTTTCCAGGTTAAAAAAAAATGCACCTATTTATTTCTTATCTTTTCTTCCTCATAAATTCAGTAAGTGGCAAAGTTCTGTCTTTTCTTTCTCCTCCTGTCCCCTAGTCTCCTGTTTCTACTATGCCAACTGGATACATTATTCAGATTTGAACAATTCCCCTTATTCGCTATACAATAGTCTTAAATTTTTCCACTGCAAACATTCCTGTCAACATTCACTTTCTAGAACACACATCAAATCACATCCCTCTGTTTATAGCAGTCAGTGTTTCCCCATTGTCTACAAGGGAATGTCTGAATACATTGCTTAAGAAGCAATGCCTTTACTGTCTGTTTTCCTAGTTTGTAGACCAGACTCACCACCGATAAGTTCTTCCCATTTTCTTAGATTCACCTAGTGCTTGAGTCAGTTTACATTAACCAGCCTCTTGGCCTCTTCAGTATGTTTGTATGTAGTTATTTTCTTCCTGGAAAACTTTTCCATCACTTGTTCACTTGGCACACTCTCATCACAATATCTGTCTCTCTATTCTTTGATTTTGCAAGGCATAGACTGTCTGTAGAACTATATTCACTTGCTCCTACTTTGTTCCCATTCTACATGTACTCACAAAAATATGGTTTGCCTTTATTCCCAGCAGGACATGAACACTCTGAGTGCATGGACTATATTTTCATAGACTTTTCTGCTTAGAAGCTAGCATAGCTATAGCAAAAACTCTTTTAAAGATACATGCATCAATAGAAAAAAATCTGAAAATCCCTCATTGAAAAAGAGATTAAACTCAGAGAAGACTTTGAAGAGATTTACTATGACTTCTCATTTGCAGTATGAACCATACTGTGGTTATATAAAGTGTGAACTTTATGCTGAGTATTTTATTTGAAGGTTAGTTTTCCTTGGATGTGATGAGTTCCATGTCCATTAAGGAATGTTCAAATAGACATCTGTTGAGTATTCCATAGAATTGATTAAAATATTTTATTGTGGGCCCTCCCTGGTGGCACAGCAGGTTAAAGCGCAACACTAAGAAGCTTACGCCACTTCTGCATGAGTTCGATCCCCGCCTGCCCTGGAGGTGACCACATGGCGCGGCAGACCTCTCCTGACCCGCCCGCTGCTCCCCTCAGCAGTGTACTTCGTAGATCTGCCTGTTCTGCTCCCCACTCTGTCTCTGGTGAATCCTCTCACCCTCCGCATCTCTGGCCTGTACCCCAGTTCTGTATGAGTAAATAAATAAATCTTTAAAAAATATTTTATTGTACTCAAAAAGTCACTGGTTATACAAAAAAAATAGATGTTTGTATATAGACAGGATCATTTATGCTCTCCCTTTTCTTATTATCTTTATGACAAGTAATATTAGTTTTTTTTTCATTTATTCAGTAACATAAAATTTCCTTTTCAGATTAAGCAATCTAATAAAAAAGGAAATCAATTTACAAATTGAAAATTATTAACACTAAGTATTTTGAAGATATAGGAAAAATAGAACAATTACACAACATGCACAACTTTGGGTCATAGAGTATTTCAAATCAATGTGAATATTAAACTCATTAGGGTAACTAGGTAGGTAGACCCTTGTTTCCTAACCCCTCATACTTGAATGGTCACACCTACATTACGAGAATGCATTCTGGGGTCCTTGATGATTCAATTTATAATTGGTCAGAAAGAAAAATCCTTTCCCTTGATTTTCTCAACTTGTGCCTAGGAATACAAATGCTCCTTAAATAGGCTAACTGCATACAAAAATATGTGTGAAAATCTGCATGTGTCCGTGTCTCTGTGTGTACACACACACACACATATCTGTATATATAATTGTAAAAAAAGTCATGTAACTGTTGTCATAGCAACAGAACATTGTTGCCCAAAAAGCAGAGTAAATAAGCACTTTTCACATAACACCCATAATGGCCTTGACACTGTGACATTTCCCCCTAGAGCAAGCCCTTAAATCAATAAAAGGCTCCAGTACCTGAGAAGGGAGTTTCATGATTTATGGACTTTGAGGTATTACCCCCAGAAAACCACTTAGATAGTTTCAAAGAAAATTCTTTAGTCCTATGGCTCTGCAACCTACATTTTGAAAAAGAAAAGCTTTCAAAAACGAGGTCACACTTGTTCTTTCTTTCCTTCTTTCATAGTTTCATGACTCCTTATATGGATATTTTGGCCATTGCTAAGGAATGGTGCATGTAAACTTAACTGGGTTTTAGAATTTTTATCCCATTTAATATTAAAGAAAACTCTAAGGGTAAAGATTAATAGGAATCAGGTCTCAAAGAGACCTCAAACATCACTTAGATTAGTGATTTCCATTCTTGTTTTGTATCACCATGAGATTTTGATACATGTATTTTACCACTTATAGTGCCTAGAGTTGTAAACTCTACTTATTATCTATTACATAATACAGACTGTAGTGATTTAATTTAATCCAATATTGAGGTTATTCCTTCCTTTTTTCTCCTTTGAATTAGAGTCAGTTTAACTACCAAATGTTAATAGGGAAAAAAATGAAATATGAATATATACATTCTCATTAATCTATCTAAAATATATAAGCAAAATTTATCTTTAATACTACCTGAAGTGTGCAGTAGTTTTTAGTTTACTTGTTCAATAAAATCTGTACTTATCAAATTATTTTGTTTTTCCTGGAATGTTTATATAGTTTAGAACACATCAATTTCTTTATCCTAAGTACTTTACTAATGAGTTAATAAAATAATGTGTGTGATGTGTGTGCTAATCTGATAGTTACTTGAACTCTAGTATGGCTTTTTTTCTCAATGACTAATTGCTATTTATGCACTGAAGTATATTCTAGAGGGTTTAACTAGCTGTTGTAAATTAAACTATGAGGCCATACCCTCTTAATTGAAGTGCACATAATTGACCTTAAACTTAAATACTTCATATTCAAATAAGGGCATGTCATTCTAGCAATACAGAAAAATAACCATCCTTCACTATACCTGTGAATAAAAGGTTAACAAAGACTTATAAAAAAAAAGTGAATATTTAAACACATGCCATACTGAAGGCATCCATTTTATTTCCTCCTGCACACAGCACAACCTTTGTAACCATAAAATTGTTGCAAAATAATGGGACATTTATCTACTGACTGATTCCTATTCTCTGAGTAAATAATAGCCACTGGTGAATGCTTTTTAAATCTTATTTCTTATCTGTCTGCCCTAAAAAAAAAAAAGAAACACCAAAATTTTGCTAAAAGTATATTATAACTCAAAAAAAGAAAATTGATATAGTCATTTATATAATTTGGTTGCTCAGAATAACTCTTGGTGTCACTGAAAATCATCTATTTAAACAGCAGTCCTAGGCCCTAACATGCTTAAAAGCCCCAACAGTTGGCTTTTTAGCTGTTCATTAAACTGCTGTTAATCTGAGCTAATTTCAGTTCCCATTTAAAGATGCACTTTTTTTTTGAAATTTACCATATTCTAGACCTTTTTTTTCCTTAGCTGTCTCCCTCCTTTCTCCTTCCCTCTCTACCTTGCTTTTCCACCTTTGTCCACTATTTACTTCCTTTTTTTTTGTCCTTCTTTTTTAATGAATTGACTAAATACAATTCAAAATATGTTTGATAGGCATTTTAGAGCAGAGTTATTTATCCAAAAACTCCTGTTATCCAAATACAATGAGATAAATATAAAAATCAAGAATGAGGGCCCTCCCTGGTGGCGCAGCGGGTTAAGGCACTGCACTGAGAAGCTAAAGCCACTTCCGCATGAGTTCAAATCCCGCCTGCCCCGGAGGAGACCACATGGCGAGGCAGACCTCTCCTGACCCGCCCGCTGCTCCCCTCAGCAGTGTACTTCGTCGATCTGCCTGTTCTGCTCCCCGCTCTGTCTCTGGTGAAGCCTCTCACCGCCCCTGAGCCTCTGGCCTGTACCCCAGTTCTGTATGTACAAATAAATAAATCTTTAAAAAAAAAAAAATCAAGAATGAGTTTAACAAAACTTTTGTTGTGATTTGACATTGCTGTGACACTGGGGGAAGTGAGCATTGGCTTTATGGAATATACTGGGTGCACTTTTTTTTTTAAGAGTTGTATTTATTTATTTATGCATATGAACTGGGGTACAGGCCAGAGGTATGGGGATGGTGAGAGGATTCACCAGAGACAGAGTGGGGAGCAGAACAGGCAGATCTACTGAAATACATTGCTGAGGGGAGCAGCAGACAATAGAGCAGAGGTCTGCTGCACCATGTGCATCAGCTCTTTGGCCAGGGATCAAACTCGTGCAGAAGTGGCTGTGGCTAGCTTCACAGTTCTGTGCTTTAACTCGTTGTACCACCAGGGAGGGTGCTATGCCGGGTATACTTGAACCATGCAAGATCTATGACTGACTGGAGTTTCTGGTTTTGAAATTTTTATTGATAAATTTGGTTGTAATTCACATATGATAGTATAACAGTCATACTATGAAGCCCGCATTTGGAAAGTATAACTCCAAGGAATTAGAATTCCTCATAAAGTTGAGTTACCCTTGCCATTATCAAATTCCTGAAGAGTTTCATCACCCAGGAAAGAGGATGATAGTAATTGTATTAGACCTATACATAGACTTAGAAGAGATTTATCACCTGATTTTCTGTTTCACTTTTGGAAGAACAAGCAAACTGTTTTCCAAAGTGGTATCATCTTTTTTTTATTCCCACCAACAATATATGAAGTTTCCACATTTCTATATATTCCTGAGTGTTTAAATTTCATTTCAGCCATATTACTGTGTATAGTGATTAACTCATTTTGTTTTTGATTTGTATGCTCCAAATCTCTAATGATATGAGCATTTTTGATGTGCTCAATAGCCATTCTTATGTTTGTGAAAATAGTGATTTAGTTCTATTGCCCATTTTTAAATGTGTTTATCTTTTCATTGTTGAATGGTAATAGTTCTTTATATATTTTGGGTAGTAGTGAACCCTTTTAGCAAAATATTTGCACTTGATGTTCTCATTCTATGAGTGTTCTTTCACTTTCTAGCTACTGTCTTTTGAAATATAAGTTATTTATTTTGATGAGCTTTGATTCACCCAATTTTCATTTTGTCATTTCTGGTTTGATTGTCTTTTCTTATAAGGCTACTTGAGGTTGTAAGGATTTCAAAATTTCATATGAAGGAGTTGGGAGATTTATCTTCTATTTTAAATTTAGGTCTGTGATACAGTTTGAAGTAATTTTATATGTAGTCTGAGTAAGAGGTCCAGTTTTATTCTTATTTATGTGAAAAACAAAAACAGGTGCCAGCACTGTTTGCCGAAAGGATTATTCCCTTCTTGGTGAATGGTTTCAATACTCTGGTCAAAAATCAACTTCCTGTTAAGGTTTATTTTTGAACTCTCATATATTCTATTGATACAAGTTTCTATTCCAGGGTGAGCACCACACTGTTTGGACCACTCTGCAACAAGTTTTCATATTGAAAAAAAATATCAATCTTCCTTTTTTGTTCCTTCACAAGACTCTTTGGTCTATTTGGATATCTTGAATTTTTAGACAAAATTAAAAATCATCTGGTTAATATCTATAATGGTAGCTAGAAGAACTTAAAGAAGTAAAGCTGAGATTTCATCGTGGAGACCTCAATATATTAATTCTCTTTCTGAAGTGGGGCAGCAACTTCAAAAAATCCTTCCCTGACATCTTCTCTTTACTCTTTAGTTAATTCAGCCCAGTCATACAGTCATGACATTATTAGACTATAATGAACACTCTTCTTCAAACATAGTCCTAGTTCTTTAATTTAATTCTAACAATTTCCAAGACATTCACCATGGCATTTGCTAATTCTTTCCTAGCTTTATGCTGAAATGTTTTGCATTGCTCCTTCCAGATTCTCCTTAATTCTTGCTGAAGTGGGTTGGCCAATTAATTAAAATATCTTCTGGAAACCTAGCTCCACCACTTACTAGCTGTGTGGTCTTGACTTTTATTGGATCTTTCAAAGTATCAATATTTCATCAGTGTCATGACAACTTTTGCTTGATAACACGGTTATAGCAATAACAATTATAAATTTATTTTAACTGTTTAGAGTTCATAAAATAACCTTGTAACTATTTGTTATTTTAATATTCCTTTAAGTAATGATCCATAATCAAACTTTCATCCTGAACATTGGATGCATACTTCTTTTTCAATGGATACACTTTTGCTCACACTTATGTATGAAAACATAATTATACCATCATGTAACCTTTTTGTTTTTCCTATGGAATATAAACTTCGTAAGACTGCAGTCACGTCAAAGTCATCATTGAACATTCAGAGCTAAGCACAGCTATTTGAGGCACAGGAAAAGTTGGTCCCAACTGTTTTCCGTATAGATGTTTATGTCATTTTAACTTTCTTGAAGCAGAATAAAGAATTAAGGTTAGGCTATCTGTATGGGTTCACTTAGAGACTAAACATAAAGTCTATATACTTGTTAGACTAGAATTGTTTTCTGAAAGTCAGGTGAAAAAATAAACACTAAACTAGAAGGTCAAATTGACTGGTAACCAGGGAACCGAAATTGATTTCTTTGCAAAAGAGACATTTTCTTTCATTTGCTGAAGATTTATTGTATGATATCTTGGGATATATGGTCAAGAAAAACATAAGGATCTAAGTTTGGCAGAGCATTTTAGAAACATGCTTGATGTGTCTGCAGAGATAATGGGAAAATACAATAATGAAATCTAATGAATTCTAAATTCTTCTAATATCTGTAAAATACTTATTTGTAAGAGTGTTTATGGTGGTTAACAAATATTTCCTTTTGCTGATGCTTCCCTGATAGGAGAATATTTGATTGCACTTATTTGGGTGAGAATTTTAATCATAGATTTACTGAAGATGTGTCACTGTCAGAAAAGCTTTGATTTAATAGTAACACTCCCGCTATTATATTAAGATACTTTATTTTCATCAGAGTTTATGCTTTACATAACAGGAAATTGCACGCTATGAAATGTGTGTGGTTGTCACTGATGGTATTTAAATATATGTACCTTTCCTCTCTTATATAACTGGTAAGAATATACGTTATCATTCTTTTGAGATCATACATGACCACATGACTTACTCTGATCAATAAAATGTGATGGAAGCAATTGCTGTTCTGTTGTTTCTGAACAGATAGATCAAGTATCATGACTTGACAAGCATATATAAATATATAAATTAAATTATATACATAGGCATATATGTGTGTGTGTATATATATATACATATATATATATGATAAATAAATGTTAACTGAATTATTTAGGAAATAATTTCTTTATTCACACATATGATGGCAAACCAGAATAAGAGCAAGTATTTGTGCAATAGAATTAAATGGACCTAGATTCAAATTTTAGTTTTGCCATTAATGAGTCATATGAAATTGGTAATTTTCCTTCAAACTTTATGTGTGAAGTGAAGAGCTACAAATATGCTACCATGTGTATGTTAGCTTTCATACTGAACAAGTACTAGCAAGCCGATATACGTACGCAGTTATTTAGGTCCACATATTATTACAGTCATCTTGTTTTTATAATATAAACACAAGACAGAATTTTGTACCAAAAATTGCCTTGTATTTTCTTTAAAAATAGTGCAACTCTAAATCAAATTAAGCAGAGGTTATTTGCTTGATAATTTGGATTTTATCACTGTGAATACAGTGGAAAAATTATCCCTGATTAATAGAAGTTCATAGTCTCAATCTAAAAGATAAATATAAGTAACAGATTTTACAGGCTATGGACTATTAATGGTATATGACAAAGACTATTAATCACCTATGATTACCTTCAATTCTTTCATATTGAGGATAAATATGTTAATAGTGAAAACAACATTCCTAATTCACTGCCAAAGTAAATACATTGTATAGAACTCCTGTTTTAAAAATAAAAATTCCTTTTCCGGCTTTCTCCTTCCTTTCTTCCTCCTATCCTTCCCATGTTCAACAAAGATTTCAGAAGAAAAAAATAATAATATTTTCTGGTCTCATTCGACTTACACTGCCTGGATAGGACACAACTGATGGTGAGAGAGAATCAAGATGAGGCAAATAAAAAACATGAATTTGTAAGAAAAACTTCAAAATTTTAATTAAAAACAAACAAAAACACTATTAAGGGAGACAAAGTGGAAGCACAAGCCAAAAAAAAAAAAAAAAAAAAGGTGACAGCTAATAATGACTTTTTTTTCCAGGACAGCAAGATCGGAAGAGCACACGTCTGAACTCCAGTCACTGCTCGACATCTCGTATGCCGTCTTCTGCAAAAAAAAAAAAAAAAAAAATGGTGACAGCTAATTGTGACTTTTTTTTCCAGGACAGCAAAATCGTATTACTGGAGAAAATAGGAACAAGGTAAAGAGGTAAGTAGCGAGGTAGGTAGTGATGGGTTGGTTAAGTTCCCCTAACTCCACACAAACTTGATGCCACCTTCTGTAATTCTGAGTAGGGTCTGAGAGCCTCCTCTACTTCCAGCAAGTTGCCTACGCCTGGCTGAATCATCGGTGCGCGGTGTTTAAGAACGGTGTTCTTTAGCATTGTAAAGACCGGAGTGTGCTATAACTAAGGACATACTCACTGGATGCCGCCTGCCTTTAAGCACGGTGGATATAACGCTGGATGACAGACCGCGCATGCTGTAGGCCACATCCTGAATTCGAGCATTCACCTCAATTTTGCACATAGAGAACAAATTCAATAAAGCTTATGGACGGGTCTACAGCTCTTCTGAAGTGACCTGGACTGTCTTCATTCCTACCACTACTACCTTATCAGAAGCCACCAAACTCCCTCACTTGAAGCAACACTATAGTCCCTGAAAATAATCTGACAGTCAGTCTTGGTTCTTTCCAATAGCATACACATTGATAACATTAGTGTTTCCAAAATTTAAAAATTCTACAAATCCTCTAGTGGCTGCATATTGCTCTTCTTAGAATAGGATTAGAAATTAAGGATCAAGCCCTGGCATGACTTTGGTGGAGATTTGTCCCTTCCCATCTCTTCCACAAGGCCTAGCAGCTTTATTCCACACTTTATACTGAACTCTTTCAAGTCCCTCTTCTGTTTTTTTTTTTTTTTCTTTTGTATGGCAAGATAAATACTGTTTTTAAATAATCCTAGTGCTCTCAAAACGCTCAAATACCCCCCAAAATAGCTACTTCTCCGAAAAATAAATTTCATAACCATACTGTCATTTCCTTTGTCAGCTTTGATGTTTTGGGGAGCTTTATTTTTTCTTCCACTAGACTGAAAACAGGGAAGTTAAGAGACCAGGATAAGCCCTAGCATTGAGTCAATAAACATTAGCGAAATAGGGTCCCCCCCTGGTGCACAATAGTTTAAAGCACAGCACTATGAAATTGCCTGCAGCCGCTGCAGCAACACTTGGATCACTGGCCAGGGAGGTGACCCACAGGGCACAGCAGACCTCTTCTGGCCAGCCTGCTATTCTCTTCAGCAGTGTATTTCAGTATATCTGCCTGTCTGCTCCCACTCTGTCTCCGGTGAATCCTCTTCCCCCCCTTACCTCTGCTCTGGCCCCAGTATTATATGCATAAATAAATAAATCTTTTTAAAAATATCAAAATATTGTAAGTTATTACTGGTAAAAATTCAACTAATTCCCTGAATTGACCAGCCATTTGCTTTCACTCGCTCATTCTTGCTCGGCTTTTTTGTCCAATGAACAGCAAATGACATGAGTTTCCAACTAATAGAATGTGGTTGAGTTTTGATTTCTTCTGTGGATTTGTGCCAAGAAGCTCAAGGGAGAGCCATGTCTTATTATAACACAAACGAAGACCTAGGAATGAACTTCAACCCAGAGTAAAAAGCTAGTACCTTGTTATATTACCAGGGATATTCCTTCAATATTTTCTTATATTATTTGTTTCTCAGTGTCACCAGAATATTTTCTGTGAAACAAAAAATTCAGGATATTAAGCTAGTAGAATCCACAGTCCTATGGCAGCATTTCACTGTTGACACTAAATTTCTAAATTTAGTGATCAGGAAAATTATCATGTAGAAGAATATTCCTACTTAGAAAAACAGTTTTAAAAGACCTTGTTGCTTTAGTGCAATAGGAACAAACAGGGTTTTGGCAAATAATTTTAAAAAGTAAGGTTTTGGAGATTTTCCAGAGAAAATTTTAATTATGTTTAAACTATATTTATAAAGAAAATATCTCCTCTAAATAAGTAACTTTGAAGACATGGGCATTTCACACTAAATAGGTTCAGTACAGCATTATCTTGGGAGGAGAATAATATACTGTATTTAACTTTTCAGATTTAATCTACTTGATAGATTATTTATCTGTGTGTCTTCTCAGAGGAGCTCTTTTACTCAGAATATTAATACTAAAGAAATTTTTTAACAATTACCTAGATAACACAGTAACTAACATTTTATATGTTTAGTGATCTTACACATATAATTGCATATAACATTTTCAAATTATATCAACTAATGTCAATAATGTTTTCTAGATCCCTTGCCATTAAAAAATGGGTGAACGCCTTCAAATAATTTTGGTTTTAGGATTAAGCTGCTGGAGTATTCCTTTTCTTGTGGTTTCCAGGTTTTGCTCATTTACTTTGCATCTCTGAACTGCCAGTATCTCTTGGCTCGTTTACATTAGGATTCTGTATTCCTGTCAGGACTCAAATGAAGAAAAGGTCACCCTCACTAATATTGCTTAGAATGTATGTTACCTTAATCCTTCCACCCTCCTATTCTTAAGGAGGTATTGCTTTCCTTAACTATGTGGTTCTAAAATGGCCACTGGTCATTACCTTGCACAGAAAAAGATGTATATACTTGTTTGCGCAGTTCTTGAACTTTTACGTAACGGTAGTCTGAGTCATGTTTATTATTCCCTTTTGGTGTAAGAGAAGTTTTACCTCTGCTCTTTTGGTAAGGAACGCTACCTTCCTGGTTGACATTTTAGCTTATATTTGGGGGAAGAATATAGCAACGGCAACTCTTCCTGTGACGTGCCAGGCCATTTCCGGTATAGCCACACCATTTTCTGGGTGATATCATTTCTTGTCCACTGGACTGTGACAGCTCACAGCATTTTCATGGATCATTTCATGTCCAGCACTTTGTGAACTGCCCTTTTCCTAACTTTAGTTAAGAAGATTTGCTAGGCCTATCATGCACATATCCAATTATTTTTTTTTAAAAAGGTCAAACTATGTGCATAAACTACTCCAAAATTATTGGATATAATTTACTTACAATGCATTAAACCTACAAAGTAAATGCCAACCTGACTTTCTAATTTTTTTTAAGTTTATTTTTCTTACAGAATAGTAGTTTCTTCAATCTTAGTTGCACTTTAAAATATGGCAAAGAGTATTGTTGCTCTTATTTTTGTTCTCATTTTTTCCCAATGTTAGCTTAAACATCAAGTAAGTATCGATAGGAGTGATAAATATGGTTGGTGACATTTTTGTATTTAACACTGTTTTGAGCATTTTGACTAAATTAACTTATTTAATTTTCACAGAATGCTTGAAGGTAGAGATCATCTCCACTTTCAGAGATTAAAAAAAGCCATTACTCAAAGATCTGACTTTCTCCCAGATTATCCAACTACCAAGTGACAAAACTGACTTAAACTAAGTTGACTTCCAACTCCAGTTGCTCTTCAGTGCTTTTTAAAAATAGTATTACATAAAATGTAAATTATTTGTTTTTGTAGAGTACATTATTCGAACTCTAATTCAGAATGCAACTCAACCCAAGTACTGCAACATATAGCTCTACTAACAATCTTTTCTGTGTTTAAAGAGGAAACTCTTCAGAAGAAAGGAAAGTTCAATATTATTTTTAATTAACTGCCTGTTTTATGTTTTCCTACATCACCGCAGTTCTCACTGTTATCCTGCACCATATCACCCATCTGACCCCTTGTGTACATAGCTCCCCTGTTTTTTCTCCCTTCCCATCTCCTTCATTGCTGGAGGCCTCAGTTCTATGCTAAGCTTGCTGGTTTGGACTTTTTCTTGACCTTTTGGTTGGCTTCTCTCTATCCACAAATAATTGATTCCAACTGGTATTGACCTTTTTTCCTTCCACTAATTGTGACTAGCATAATCCCATCCAGCTCTGTCTATGTTACTACAAATGGCCCGAGTTTCCTTTTTGATCATTGAGTAATATTTCACTGTATAAATACACCATGGTTTTTGATCCATTAGTCTATTTTGGGGGCATTTTAGTGTTTTCCATATTCTAGCTATGGAAATAGTGCTGCAATAAACAGGGGTACAGGTTTACATTTGAATGTTTTTGAATCCTCCACAGCACCATAAAAATACTCAGACTGGCCTGCCCAACAGTGTTAAAATCCTTTTGGCTTTATTTCTAGTTTGCTTGTTAGTTTATTTATGTTAGAATATAGGAATGTGGGCCCTCCCTAGTGGCACAGTGGGTTAAATCACAGCAGTAAGAAGCTAAAGCCACTTCAGCATGAGCTCGATCCCCGCCTGCCCTGGAAGAGATCCACAGGGTGTGGTAACCTCTCCTGACCCACCCACTGCTCCCCTCAGCAGTGTACTTCGTGGATCTGCCTGTTCTGCTCCCAACTCTGTCTCTGGTGAATCCTCTCACCACCCCCAAACCTCTGACCTGTACCCCAGTTCTGTATGCATAAATAAATCTTAAAAAAATAATAATAAAGGAATGTTTAGAAGAAGAAATACAGTGAAAACCATACAGCCTAAGAATGAGATCTACATATCCAAAGTTAAATGGGATACTCTAATAGACTGTGTAATTTTCAAGTTAAAAAGTTTTGTGCTCAGATAGTCCTTAGACAAACTTAAGAACTTAATAATTTTTCAATTTCGATTAAATTGAAATCATTAGGAAATGTCCTTTCGCCAAGCATAAAATCGTTATAAATTTATCAGTAAGAAACCTGAATAAGACAGTTAGGCTACTAATCTTATAAAATTCTTTCAATTGAGAATAACTTTTACTCCCTGGTCTATCATTGAACATCTCATCATTAAATATATTTGTTGGCTACGTCGACTTCGTACAAGGTCACACTTTAGTGGTGACAAGCACATATATTTGCTAAACCCAAATTTCCTAGAATGTCTCACTGATATTTGAATTTAAGCTCTAGTCTCAAAACTTCTGAAGAAAAAGTCCACCTCTAACCTGGAAATAGTGAAAATAAAACTTGTAGTGGGAATCTATACTTTATACTTAAGTTATTCAGTGATAAAACATACAACTAAGGTATGACTAAATATTAATAATTCCTAATCTTGATAGAAAATCAAAGAAGCAAACAATTCTATTATGCAAATAGCAGCAATTTATTGTGCAGTTAGAAAATAACAATCTCTAAAAATAAATGTTTGTAACAAACCATCTCATGCATATAAGTAGATCAGCAATTACATATGCCTGTAAAGCCGCCAACTGATACACAGATCTCTTGTCTAAGATTTCATCTAGTTTTATTTTCTGTTTGTGCTAAGGTCAGATTATTATTGAAAGTACATATAGCTAAGATACTAATAGCAACTATTCTCTTCTTCATAAAGATGATACTGAAAACTGAGCCCCTGAAAACTTTATGATAGGGTCACTATCAGATTGCTCGAGTTAAATAGAGATATGGAATGTCCTCCATATAGACACTAACTTCCCTACTTCTTTCACTCATTTATTGCATCTCCATTGGGCCATCTTTTGCTAAGATTTACACTGATCATTATATATAATATATTAAGTTCAAACAAACATAACCTCAGGAAAGCATAATCTTTTAGGGAAAGCACATTTTAATGAAATGATCATATGCAGGGAAGTAAATTCTCCATTATGGAACATTCCAGGAAGGGGAGGTGTGTGAGAATATTATAGTGCTGGTGTAGGAAAGTCAAGACAGCATCCCTGAGAAAGGCATGGTTAGAATAGAAAACTAGTCAGTACAAAGTATCGTGCTACACTCTTGCCATGTTCTCATCACTAATGAATAAATTCAGGATTTCAAGAAGAAGAGCATGAGTTTCTATCCCCCAAAACACCCATATCTATAAATTAACTGATAATGGCAATCTGGGAACATCACTTCCATGCTACCCAATCTTAAAATGTCTTACCTTGAGCAAGATCTCTCACTCTCATGGAGTGAAGGCTGCATTTTTGTCTACCTTTCTCAAAAGATTTTTTTTTTTCTGGTGCAATAGCTCAAGCTAAATAAGGCTGAAGTATGGAGATTATAATGATTGAACCAGATAATGGAAGCCTGATGGATAGTTAAACTAGAATTTAGAGTGGCAAAGAGAATATTAAAGGCTAACCTGAAAACACTTTTTGAGAGGATAAAATGGAAGCTGAGCAATTATTTGCAGCCTTCACTGCAGATAAAATAAAAGGAAATGAGTCAAAATTACATCACTTTTATTTTAAGAGGAAGGCAGCATGCATTACCAAGGTACTAGAAGTCATTAAGACTGTGTGTCTAGAATGGAAAGAATCTTATCACCCCCAGAGCTATTCTTTCCTGCCTCCCTGTTCCATTTTTCTTTAATGGCCTACCAACCTCAGGATCACTTGAGCTAAAAAACGGACACAGAGTCTCTGGCATTATGGCTTCAAATCAGTGGCCAACCCCTACCAATTCTACCTGAGGACTATCATGCATTCTACAACCTCCATCCTAATTCTGGTCTGCAATGCATCTCACATGGAGTATTTTAAGACTCTTAAATAGATTGCTAGAATAAGACTCACTGCTGCCATCCATTTTTGCATGTTTTAAAAAGTGTTCTTTCCTCAAAGCACATCTCCATGCATGAGATGTTATTTCATCGCCTTTACTTGGCAGGCAATAGGGAATTGTCAAAAGTTTTAAAAACTATTAGCATGTAATTCAGTTTCTCTCAATAACTATTTGCAACAATCTATAGCTTCACCTCAATTAAAATATATTTCTACAGCGATATAATACACACACACATATCACAAGCACGTTTTAAGAAATATTTTAAAAAGTATTTTTTGAATATCTATTCTATGGAAAAATTGGAGGTACAGAAAACAAAAAAAAAGAGAGAGAGGGAATTTTCTCAGAGTTAAAGATTTCTAGATACTAGCAATTTTAAAGCTACATAAACATAAGATTAACCAAGAATCATGGGGGTTTAGGAGGGAAAGGAATGATCTAGCCCAGTCTATTCTGTGATATTCTTTCCTTTGAATTTCCTGTAATGAGTGTAAAAATATTGTTTAACTTCTTTAAAGTATATTTGGATAGGAGGGTAATGACTCTAGGGGTTACAATTATAATTACTCCCCTACTGTCTTTGTCTTTTTACATGATTTAATTATGTCATTAAGACATTATGCTATCATTGTTATTAACAACTATGTGGTCTTCATTTAGAGGGCATCAAGGCATTTTTTGATGTCATTACTTAATACAACTTGAATTTAGCCTACTTCATAGATGTATGAACCCACATTTTGTTAATTATCAGTATCCCTGACTCTTGGTTTCATTTGAAGTAAGTCTATTGGGTTTCTGTGATATTATTTAATGTAAGAAATACTCAATTTGTAGTTAGAAAATATAGCTTAGTTTGTAGTTCACTGTGTCAGGATTATATGTAAAGACACACACACACACAAATATATCCATACCCAAGAGTTTGAAAAGGCAATTAAATTCCAAATAAGTGGGAAAAGGACCTCACCGGTGGTGCAGAGGTTAAGACTCAGTAACCATTGCAGCACGAGTTCGATGCCTGGCCAGGGAGCTGACCCACATGACACAGCAGACCTCTGCTGTCTCACCCGCTGCTCCCCTCAGAAGTATAATTTAGTAGATTGGCTTGTCTGCTTCCTACTGTTTCTGAATCCTCTCAGCCCAGCACACCTCTAGCTTATACCCCAACTCTTGTGTACATAAATAAATAAATCTTAAAACAAACAAAAAAGAGGTATATCTAAGATGGTATAAGAGGAGGTTACTGGCTCTGACTGCCAGAAAAGCATCTGGTAACCAGTGGAAAACTATATCCAGAGTATCCTGTGGCCCGGGGTAAGAGCAACACCTTTGGACACCAGAGACTGGGCAGAATGTACCAAAAGGGATTCAAATTTCATTAAACAAGAGGTGGTAACCAGAGACACCTAGAGCTGTGGTGGAGAACTGAAGGTCATAGTAAAACTGCTGCAATGGCAAGTCACAAGGTACTTGGACAGTGGTCCTAGGATATGAGGAGACACATTCCCCTGACTGGTTGAAAATGAATGAGGAGGAGGGGAGTTACGCCTAGGGAACTTATCAAGGATGGCGAACTGCAAGCACTTGGATTCCCCACTTTCAGGACTGGCAATTACTGTGAAGGTCACTGACCGTGCAAACAGTAGACTCCGGTCTGAACCTTTAACAGCGTGGCCACCAGTGATGCAGCAAGCAGGAACCTGTCCTTCTGGCCTCAACCAGAACATTCACACCAGCAGCTTCACCTTCCCAAGTCACCGTTTCCCTTTCTCTTCAGCTGAACTATCAGGTGATCTGATCAACACAAGCCTGGAAGGGCCAAATATCTAAAATTCTGTCTAAATTATATCGCCATCTGCTGGAAAGGTTGAAGTAGTTTAATCTCTTAGATTCAAGAGAGGAGAATAGACCACTCAAAAGCCTTCAACACAGAACACACAGGGGTTATTGTACCCCAGGAAAGGGCAACTCCCCAGAATCCAGCCACCAAAAAAATGAAAGATTTTATCTTCCTATCAGAGAATTCAAAAACACCAGACTAAAGAAATGGGAGAAAATAAAGAAAAGAAAGTCAAAGTGTTGAAAGAGAATCTGAAAAGCTAATAAAATACAACCAAATTCAGAAACATAGATGAGTATAAGGAATATAAATAATGAACATATAGAAACTGAAGCTCTATACAAGGAAATAACACAGATGCAAGATGCAAAAATATCAATAGAAAAGAACTTAAAAATGCAGAAAGGTAGGGAAGGAGGCTAGATTAGAGGAGGATTGAAGATGACAATTCATAAAGGTCTCAAGTGGAAACAGACAGAAAAGTAGGAAGAGAACGGTCTCCACTAGGAAAAGCAAGATGAGGGGACGGGGAAGACAGAAGGAAAGAAGTAGCCAACCTAAAGAAATAGAGGAAATTGGCCCTCCCTGGTGGTGCAGCGGGTTAAAGCACAGCACTAAGAAGCTGAAGCCACTTCTGCATGGGCTCGATCCCCGCCTGCCCTGGAGGAGATCCACATGGTGCAGCAGACCTCTTCTGACCCACCTGCTGCTCCCTTCAGCAGTATATTTCGTCAGTCAGCCTGTTCTGCTCCCCCCTCTGTCTCTGATGAATCCTCTCACCACCCCTGCATCTCTGGCCCGTACCCCAGTTCTGTATGCACAAATAAATAAATCTTTAAAAAAGAAAGAAAGAAAGAAAGAAATAGAGGAAATTTCCCCAAATCTTGGGAAGGAGCTAACTATCCATGCCCATGAAAGTCAAAGGCCTGGTTGTTGTTAAGATCCGCACTCTTAAACTGTAGTGCTGATAACACAACTGGATGCACACTGTGAGTTTCAACCCCGGACATCTGAATGTTAATCCATTCCCTTTCTCAACACTGCAACCATTACTTAGTGTCTTACTCTAAGTCTTGATTTAAAGGAAACATCACAATATCCTCCTTGAAAATGCTTCTGTGATAAGTTCAAAGTGTGCATAAAACATGTAGCAATAGCAAGTAGTTAAAAATAGGTGATGATTCCAATGTCCCATTCTGGTATGTTTGTGTAAACCAGAGATCACTTGGGAAATACTTATCCATACAATATTTTTCTAAATAAAGTATCCTCCTGTATCTCCCAGACTCTCACGGTCTTAAATCCAAGCCAAGAAGAGAGAACGGAAATATTAAGAGGCAGAGGATGAGGGCAGATCTGTGAGCATAAGAATGGAACCTAAATCTAAACACCAGCCCCTTTCTCTATTTCTCAGCAGATAATGTCAACTGTCTTGGGCACTGACATTGTAATCTTCGGCACTCGTGTGCCATGAAGCACTCTAAGTGCCTGGAATGCCCATGTGAGACAAACTGGTCTATGATATTGATGCAGGATTCAAAAGCACCTAAGAAATCCCTTCAAAGACACATGCTGGGGGTGGGGGTAATTTAGCACAGATTTAGCAAAATAAGAAAACTAGGACATAGCACATTTAAGTCTGTAATTGCTTTGAGGTTTGCCAGAAAATTAGAATCACAGCACAAAATATACTTTGCCTTGCCTTCTCGCTCAACCCTTTTCTCTCTTTGCCCCTCCACTTTTCTGACAGATTCCAAAGACAGAAATAAGAATGATTCCAACAAAAACTGATTAAACAGGAACATCTTCAAGTATCCATTTGCAAAATACTCGCTCTGAAGCACATTTTTTTTTTTTAAGGAAAAAGAAAAAGCTTTCTTATACATTATAAGACATGTTTAGCTGGAAAGGACAAATCAATCCTTCTCCCCCAACTCCAGAATCTTTTAAATAAGTCAATCCTAATAGTCACTTGTTATATGAAAGCACTAAAATTTGCTGTCTTTTTTTTTTTAAGAAGATAATGTTTAGCCCTTCTCTACATGCAATACTCTAAAATAATTGGACACAGAATCAGTGAACGTTGTGGAGTGTATAAAATGTTCTCAGTTCCACCCTTATCATTACAAACTAAAGTAAGATATCCAAAGCCAATGAAAATTTTATTTGATATAGACATAAAGATCTTCTTCCTTAGCATGTAAACTGCATATGAAAAGCACGAGTGACCAGCCGTGCTTGGAAAGCTGAGTCACTGAGGAAAATCGAATGAGAGCAGAAAAGTGTGACACCAGGGTTCTGACCGCTGGACCAAGTGAAAGCACTCATTTCAATTTAGACCGTAAATAATAGTACAGTTTAATTTCTTTCCTAATGTAAGACAAGATTATCAACGAGAATTCTAATAGCTTCTCTGCCATTTTATTTATCTGTATCCTTAGTCCCTAGAGACCAAGCACACTATGTTAATGATGCTCTGTTAATGCAATAACCTTTATTTGCAACTCAACAGAATCATCTTTTTAAAACTTTATGCATTTGTTATAAAGCAAATTCAAATTACATCACACTGTATTTATCAAAATGGTAAAAATGAACAAATACAAATATTGTGTTAATTAGGGCGTAGAAAAACAAGAAAACCCAGACACTGCTGGAATAGTGCAAATGAGTACAGCTATTTTGAAAAACAGTTCAGTAGAATCTACCGAAGTTGAAAATGTACATTCTCTATGACACATCAGCCACATTCTTGACCAGCAGAATTTACTTAAGAGCCTCCTAACTGCAATCTTCACAGTAGTGTTATTTGCAGACTCTATAAATGGGACACTATCTACATGTCCAATAAAAAAAGAGTAATGTATATATTTCTGCAATATTATACATAGATGAAAATAACAAAACGCTACTGCTACATGAAAAAATGCATTATTTAAGAGAAGGATATCAAGTACAAAAGAATATATGATCTTAATTTTGTGGACAGAATTATGACTCCTACCCTTCCCCCCCCAAATTTATTATGTTAGCATGCTAAATCCCAAAGTGATTATATTTGAGAACATGACCTATGTGTGGTTACAAAATGTTAAGTGATAAGATGACAATTTTTCAAGCTTTGTATTTTTGAGGTGTGAATATATCTGCATTCACACTATCCCATTAAAATGCACATGTACACATGTACACACACACACATATATACACATATATACATGTATTATATATATGTTTGTGTATGGGGAAATGATCCTCTATTTCAAAATGTTTCAATGGCTTATTCTCAATTCAGAATAAAACCCAAACTATTAACTGTGAGCACACTATGGTAAGAGTTGAGCAATTTTCCCTAGTGACTCCAACCACTTTGTACACTAGCTTCTTGCCTATCAATAAAATCTAGACAAGACTCATGTACAGGATGAACTTTTAGGTCTTCCCCTAAGAGATGTGTTTTGCAAACCTGCCCCCCAGTGTCAAGCAATGACTGAGGTCAGTTGCAAAGAATAGAGAGAGATGGCTACCCAACATGAAAACCAGAAGCAAGTCCAGATCACCCCTCCACATGACACAATTCACCTCACTGCCCCTTCAGTGAGCCTGTTTCTTTGGAAGCACTAGTTCCTCTTTCCTTCTCTTGTCACAGGAAATGACTAGATATCTTTTGTGCACTCTACCTTGGCAATGCTTTTTACCCAGACACCCACTATGAGAAGGGACCCCACTGAAATTGGTTAGATATTTTAAAACTTATCATGATGAAGCCCATCCATACCTCAACTCCCAATCTTTGAGGTGTAAGAAAAGGAATCTTAATTGTTCCAAAATACAATTTTAAATGTTACTGAAGTCTCATTTATAAAGCATTTTCCTGAAACACTTTTCATTGGCTTTACTTACTTAATAATTCTGTCATGAGTCAAGATGCAAAAGAGTCAGCAACACCATCATCACAAAAGAAAGACCACCCCTGTCCCTGAATGTGGACCCCAAATCTATGTCCATTGGCTTTCTTTCCCAGTAAGCAGGACTTCCTGTCTAATCCCCATACTCCATGGTTGTAATCTGCTGATGGGATGATGGAACTGGAGGTGTACTTGGCAATATAGGTGGAGCTGACTTTTTGCAGGAAGTCTCCCATCCTGGAACATTATTTATTCATCCAGGAGTTTTCCTGTACTCCCATCAACTCTTGCACATTACAATAGTACATGCCGGCAATTCAACACACTGACAGCAGAAGAAAAGAGCCCAACATATTGTAGGAACTCCGTATTCTTAACGGCTACTGGGTTCCTTGACCACTCAGTAACAGTCATGCTGGACTTCTCCTTAACCCTGAAAATGTTCAGCTCTTTGTTACCGTCACGTTTTCTTCACCCTCTGACAAGAATTTTATAATTTGACAACTGTGAATGGTTTGCTTCCTTGCCTCTTTCTATAGAGTCAATTTTCTTTTTCATTTCTTTCTAGTCCCAACATATAATCACATTTTTTTTCCATAACACCATTTTGTATAGTTTATATGCCCATTCTTTCTCTTACCTTTTGGATGTAGTTTTCATGAGGGCAAGATTCTCAGATGTCCTGTTCACAACTCTGCTCTCATCAATAACGGCGTCTGTGTAAGATAACAGAAAGTATATATATCAGTCTCTGCCCTGAGATCCTTGCACAGAGCTAGAAAATAATTTGTCATTTTCTAAGTGATCAAAGTACTAGAAGCATCTCTAATTCCAGTCTTCAGTCTTTGACCCCTCCCCAACCCCAACCTGGAATACAGGATCCTCAAACCCTTTGTAAATTCCCTAGGTCAGGAGATCAACAAAGAGTCCTTTCTTATGTTAATGAAGTAATTTTTAGACTACATCTAAGAATGGGGGCTGGATGCCTGGAGAACCAAGCAGGTGATTAAAGGGTTGGGAATTTCTGTCCCACCCCCTTCACCTCTAAATAGAGAAGAGGGGCTGAAGATTGAGTCAACCACCAATGGCCAATGTTTCCACCAATCACACAGAAATAACAAAGCTCCACAAATATCCTCAAGGGCAAGGTTGGAAGAACTTCCAGGCTGGTAAGGAGATGCAGCCACGCGAAGGCTGGTTTCCCAGACAGGCACGGAAGCCCCATGTCCCTTTGGACATGCCTTGCCTTATATAATCCTTCCAACGGTACATTTATCTATAGCCTTTATCATACCCTGTTATATTATTAATGTGAGTAAACTGATACCTTAGCAAGTGAACCAAAGCAAAGGTAGAGGGTCATTGGAACCCCTAATTTAGAGTTGGTTGATGAGACACACCGGTGGGGATCTGGACTCTGGAGTGAGAGCTGAAGTGAGGCAGAGGGGGTGTGGTGGCCATCAGGACTGAGTTATTAACCTGTGGACCTGACACTACTAGGTCCAGTAGAGAGTGACAGAATTAGGTTAAATCATTAGCCTCCTAGCTAGTGTCGCTGAATATCGCTCGGCCTGGGGGGAGAGGACCACTTACTGACAAACCAGACATGTCAGAGCAAGTGGTTATGGATAATAAAGAGGACACAGACACAGGAGAAAACAACTCCCTTGCAGATTACTGAGCTTTGCCAACGAAGCCTGGTTTGGAGAGAGTTTTCAATAAACATTGAGGGACTCTACTGTAAGGATAAAAAGGCACTATGTGAACTTGAATCTAGTAATGAAGAGACTTGATTTCTAGCACCTCCATTTGAATTTTCCTTTCCCAAACAAAGTTCCTCATATTTCTCATGAGTTTTCTTTACTAGTAAGAGGTTGACATTTTACATTTTACTTGTTATTTTGAAGGTCAACATTAGTGATAAAAGGTAAATATTTAATTTGTTGTTTTAATTTCACTTCAAGCACAAAGGAAATAAGAGCTTTTAAGAAAAATGTATACAAAATGACCCCTTCACATTAGCCGGCTACACACACAGAGGACACTGTGTGTGGTGTTTCTCAAAGTTCTGTCTTTTGTTTAAATTAGGACAAAGATTCTTACCTCTTTAACAAATATTGGATTGAAGATTTTACCTCATCCAAACAGATTCAGTAGCATGAAATAATTATAAATACATTTGAAAGGTATCCTGCTAACAATCATTCTTTAGTACATGGACCTAGAAGTTTCCGGCAGGCATGTCTTGAGAATATAATTAGAGGAATATCTATGGGGAAAAGTGACTTCTCCAATAAAATGAGTCTTTCTTCCATTGGCCATATGTTCCCACAGCTAGGTAGACTTCAGGAAATTGAAGATGGTACAATTATAGTGTAAATTAATACCAGGGATGAGATGAGCTAGGTAAAAAAAATTTCCTTTTCAAGGGTATCATTGCCTATGGTTCTTCCCCCTTGTTTTGCAGAAACACGGGGTCCCTCCTGCCATGGTTTGCAAATGCTAGGGGAGGAATGCAGTTTGGAGAAGAGAGGTGCTGAGTCTGGCACGGCTCAGCGCCATCTGCTTACTCTTGGAATCCACAGATGTTCTATACCAAAAAACTGTGTAAGTTAAGGATTAACATGCTCAGTGGGCACTCAAAGCCCCACTCCGTGGAACAGCTCTGTGGGTAGAGTGTGGCAGGTTGACAAGGCAGGCAACACCCCTGCTGGGCCTGATGCAGGAGAGACTTTGAGAGGAAAGGCATCTCCTGCTTCCTTGAACAGCCCACTTTGCCAAAGAGCACATCTGAATGACTTGAGCTAAGAAGCAAATTGCACACCATGGAGAGAGTAAAGTATGGTGGATTGAGCATTGGACAGTGAGTCCAAAAGATTTGGCCACTGTCCCTGGCTCCATCACTGGCTCCCTTTGTGACCTTGAGGAGGTCATATAACATCTCTGTGTCTTTGCTTTTCTCTTTCTAAAAACACCAGTCTTTATGATTCTTTACTTTCCAGAAGGATTTTTTTTTTCTCTATCTGTTTGACTTTGAGATGTGTAAACTCTTCCAGAATGTCTTGGGAACCTGATAAGCCCCATGAAGCTTCATAAGAAATACACTGAAATAACTAGCTTCATAATGATGTCAAAATTGGTTTTAGTGTGATCTCTCTTCCAAAGAATTTCTTTAAAAGAGCTATAGCAAACCATCTATGATATTTTAATAATACAAAATGGTGGAATCTTTGGTATTCTAAACTGTATAGTACAATAAAAATAACTCACCACTTATCTTTTTCTTCTATATAAGTGGATTATTTTTACTAGCTATCAACATTTTGAAATCCTTACTGCTTACAAAATGGCAAGAAATATAAATATAAAGCAAGCAATACAGACTGTCCTCTCAATTGGTTATATCCAGGTCCTATATAAAATATGATAGATAACCTGATGAATCTTGCTCAATCAAATTTAAACTTTTTACATGTGTATACCAGGACTGTGGCTGTTGACCTAGCCACACTACAAGGTGTACAGGGATGCCAAAGGTTGTGAACATGGCTATGCTTACCTAGTACTAGAAGTGAAGTTCCTATAAGAAGCCCTCCATGCAAGATGAACTATACATGGAAAAGATTAACATTACAAGAAGAGAAGATGTACCAAAAACAAGTTGCTTGCTTCTGATTCTGAGATCAAGTATCTGACTAACAGGTTGGTTAGTTTACACAGAACTAATTACTTTATGTAGGCTAATAATAGCAGCTATTATGGAAAAGAGTATAGCCTAAGGTTGATATCATAAAGACCAAGACACATGTGTTAGATAGGATATGGAGAAAAGGAACTCTCTTACATTATTGCTGAAGATGCATACTGGTCCAGCCCCTAAGAAAAAGATATGAGTATGTCAAGATGTGGGGTGTGTGTGTGTGTGTCTGTGTGTACATATACTTATATATACATATATACTATACATGATGGGATACTACTCAGCAATCAAAAAGACGAATCCATGACATCTGTGGGAAATAGGTAGAATTGAAGTGATTGTGCTAAATGAAATAAGTCAGAAGGAAAAAGATAAATACTAGATAGTGCCAATTATATGTGAAATACAGAGAATCTAAACCAAAAGTCAGACAAGGACACACTACTAGCCAACCTTTGAATGCTGACAACAGAAGTGAGACCTCCAGAGAGGGAAGGGGAGGACAATACTGGGGAGAGATCACAATGAACTGTAGTGGAAGATTATAGTTGTTCTGTTGGTAGGTATACTACAGTGACTACACCTGAAAAGGCAGACCCTATACTTATAAAATACTAACAATAATGCAAGTCAATGGTACATCCAAAACTGTTAATACACACACACACACACATATACACATATATACATACACACGCAAATACACACACACACACACACATAGCCTAAGTGAAGGACCTTAATTTCAGAATAAGCCAAGTTGAAATCCTGACTTTGTCATAATAACTGTGTGATTAGCTTTGCTCTCTTGTTTATAAAGTTGAAATAAGTAATATTCTAATCCTAAATAGTTTTTTCTAACATTTGAATGAGATAACCTTCTGAAAGTGCTTAACATACCTTGTTGTTGGTTAGACTACTGAAAGATCCTTCTCCTAAACTCATGTAAGAGTTTGCTGAGAGTGAGTCTTTTTTTTTTTTTTTAATTTTATTTGTTCATGCATACAGAATTAAGGACAGGTCAGGGGAGAAGGGGCGGTGAGAGAATTCACCAGAGACAGAGTGGGGAGCAGAAAAGGCAGGTCGATGAAGTACACTGCTGAGGGGAGCAGCGGGCGGGCCAGGAGAGGTCTGCAGCGCCACGTGGGTCAGCTCCAGGACCTGGGACAAAGCTCACACTCATGCGACCAAAACCAGCTTCACAGTGTTGCACTCCAACCTGCATCGCCACCAGTGAGGGCCTGGAGTGATTCATTGTTTATCTAAGCACTATTTCCCCGTCTTAGGAATGATAGATGTTGAGGTACAGATTGAGAGCAAGGAGACACTGATTTGGTCACTGATCCCTGACATCAATAGGAGAAGGAAAATTGGACAGGAAAGAGGAGGGGGGCAACATGAAATGTGCCAACGAGCGGAGCAACTGGTCTCATTCCCACTGCTTAGCTCTAGTAGGTCTTCCGCAATGCTCTTCAGAGATAGCCTTCCTCAAAAGCAAGGGAAATTATATAACCTATCCTTGAATTCCCTTTGCTCAATATCATCATGGAGACTTCCTATTTCACATTCTTACCAGCATTAGGTGTTCCTAGTTTTCTATATTTTGACTATTTTAATAGATGTGTAGTGGTATCAAATCATTATTTTAGGCTGCAGTTCCCTAATGAGATAAGATGAGGAACATCTTTTAAAAAATAAATAAATAAATAAGACTTATTTATTCATACAGAAATGGGGTAGAGCCAGAGGTGCAGGGGCAGCGAGAGGATTCACCAGAGAGAGTGGGGAGCAGAACAGGTGGATCAACAAAGTACAATGCTGAGGGGAGCAGCGGGCGAGACAGGAGGTGTCTGCCGCGCCATGTGGGTCACCTCTGGGACCAGGATCAAACTTGCACTGAAGTGGCTAGAGCTAGGCTTAGCTTTGCAGTGCAGCAACCCAACACACTGTACCACCCGGGAGGGCCCAAGAAACATCCTGTAATACCTACTGTATCTGCTATCTGTGTGTCTTCTTTGGTGAGGCCCTTGATGAGGTCTGTGACCCATTTTTTTTAAAACTGGCTTGTTTTCTTATTGTTGAGCTTTAAGATCTTTTTGTATAGTTTGAGTAACAAATTTGTATCAAATAAGCCTTCTGTAAATATTTTCTCCCCATTATTTTTTCCAATAACGTTATAAAGAAGATATTTAATATTATGCATTTTATACAGATGACAGGTAAGTAGCACAGATCCTACTTTTACGTTACTTTTCTCAAGGACCTACAATTAAGAAGTGGCATGGTTTAGATCCAATTCCATTTCTATACTCTCTACATGAAATGGATAAAACCTAAGTCACCCGGCTTCTATTTCAGAACTATTTTTAGCATCTATTACCCCACATTTAAGTAAATGCATTTGAATATAACTTCCTTTTAAAGTTGCATTTATGCATACATTTTTGAATATGTAGAAATCTGCCTCTTGATATAGACTTTAAAATATATAAAAATGTATGTACTGTATGATAAAATAAAAACATTTTAAAGCAGACGGTCAAAAATTTTAGGAGGGAAAAAGAACCATGTACAGTCTATAAACTGAAAATCCTGAGAATGCCAGAATACAGTTTTTTAATGTGCTTATAGCAATTAAAAGAGGCTAACAGAATGACATTTAAATGCAAAATTACATTTTAATATGACTGGAGGAAAATCTGTGTGCAGTTGGCAAATGCGAGCCAATGGTGATTCATAGATGGAGCCGTGATCCTTGAACGTCTGGCCCCACTTCAGTACAGAGAACGTCAAGGTTCAATATCCGCCTTATCTGCTTGCTTTAAAAAATAATAATTAGGTTCACAGCATAAAGCAGCATTGCATTAGAGCCTGAGATGTTTAAGAAAATGCAACGTGGCAGTGAGTCATAGCTAGTGTGTGCACTTCAGATCTGCTCGGTCTGGAAAACAAATGGAGGGACCATGTGTGTCTGGTGATAGACCCGAGGCTGGCATGGAGGTAGCAGGACCACGAGTTGCATGTGCAGAATCAGATACAGTCAACTGTATCACTGACCCTGGGGGCTTATGCAATTTATTAGCACAACAACAACAACAAAAGGGTTAAACAAACAAACAAAAAGGACTGCCGGACCTCCCTGGTGGCTCAAGGGGCTAAGGCTCAGTATTATGAAGTTCTCTGCAGCCACTGCAACATGAGCTCAATCTCTGGCCAGGAGTTGACGCATATGGGGCAGCAGACCTCTCCTGTCTCTCCTGCAGCTTCCCTCAGCAGTGGATTTCAGTAGATCCACCTGTTCTGCTCCTTAGTCTGTGTCTGATGAATCCTCTCACCCCCCGCCCCCACATCACTGGTCTGCACTCTAGCTCTTGTATGCATAAATAAATTAAATGTTAAAAAAAAATTAAGAGTGGGTCTTCCTTGGTCATGCAAAATGGTGATGCAACATGTTAAAACACAGCACAATGAAGCTATGGCAACCACTACAGCCTGAGTTCGATCCCCAGCCCCAGAGCAGTACTTTTCTGCCCCACCTGCTGTTCCCCTCAGAAGTGTATTTCAGTAGATCTGCTTGCTCTGCTCCCTACTATGGCTCTGGTGAATCCTCTCAACCCTGTACCTCTGGCCTGTACCCCACTTCTGTGTGCATAAACAAATCTTTTTAAAAAATAAAAAGACTGAGAAGTTTCTTCATGTGTGTGGGGTGAAGATTCTATCAGGTAACCAATCCAATCCAACCCCATATCCAACTTTGCAAGAGGCAGTCCTGGAGTCCTTTTATTTCCAAGCATGGCCTAGTTTAAGTTCTAATTAAAAGGTTATTCTACAAAGAACATTGAACAGTGTCCAGAGCAAGTGAGCTATCCACAAATGCTAGCTTACTTTCATCAAGTGATTGCTATGATGATTATCATTATTTTGGATTAGTACTAGACCATGCACAGAGGTGCTATATTTCCACATATACCCTTGAAGTGAAACTAATGCTTTGAACAATCCCCACTGAAGACCTAGGTATATGAGTGAACTAGTTTTGTTTTCTTGGATTTACTTTACCTTGTGTCTACAGCTCTGTGTGACTAGAACTGATGCCATGGAAAGTGGAAAAAAAAATCCCCTTTGTGCTTTCTTGAAAATTTTAATAACATGGTCATTGTTTCACTTGATTAAGCTTTAGAGCAGTTTATCATACTGTAATGGACAGATGGGAGAATCATCATTTTCCAGTTCTCCACTGCTCTCTGTTTGAGAGGGCTGGGAACAGTAAATCTTTGCTAAAGCGTCAGAAAGGGAAAGAGAATGACAATTCAGAGGCATCATGTGTGTGCGGGGTACAAGGCTCATTTTTTGGACACAATCAGAATAGAAGAAATATTAAGTGATGTAAGAGGAAGTCAAGGTCAGTTTGATCTGGGTTAAAATCTTGATTTTGCCACTAACTCGCTAACACATTGTGACATTTGTCACTTAACTAGTAAAGCAAGACTCATAGCAATGGTTAAGGTGACTTTCTCGTCAATAACCCTTTATCGTCCTGGTAACAGAGCCAGGGTGTAGTTAAATAAGCATCAATATATTGATTTTTTGTTAGTTTGTTTGTTTGTTTTTGTAGAAAGAGAGAAGTAAGCACCATATTTATTTTTTTAACTTTCATTTTACTCATTTGCACTTAGAACCTACTTGCCAGCTAACCTGTGAGGCTATGCCTGACCCCAAGTACAGTGGAAAACTTTAGCACTGATAGCTCATGCTGCCTACATCATTTTAGGCTTAATCACAGCCTACTGCTCATGTGCTCATCTTGTTAACAAGTTCTATTTCAATTCTGAACAGTGACCAGGTCTCGGAGATCCCACCTTCCTGCTGGCTTCGTATTTGCCCAACTTCGTTCTGCCTACCTTTATTTAAGCAAGACCTCCGTCAGGCCCTGTCAACATGGAAGTGGACCAGACCCTCTGTGGGGTCCCTTCACACACACCTTTTATTTCATATCAGCAATCCAGGTGATGCTCTCTATCCTCACTGAAATACAACTTAGTTGGGTCACTATGTATGACCAGGAAGTTACTAAATGTCATTGGTTCAGTTTCTCGCTTCCCACAAAAGTAACAGTATTACTTAATTCACAGAATATGTCTGAGGATAAAAAGGTGAATATAAGAAGCAGACACAATAGAGTCTGGCACACACGTTGCTTGTTCTCAATAAATGAAAGTGTGTGATGAAAGTGTGCGGTAGATGTTGTAATAACGGCAATACTGATAACAAGCACCCTGTGTGTCAGGCACTGTTCTAGGCACTGCATGTGATTCACTGTGACCTCCCTATACTGATATCCAGTAGATCCCACTATTATCTTCAGTAGAAGACCAGAAAATGGGCACATGTGTGAACAAAGTTACCTGTTCAAGTTCACCCAATCACTGCTGTGGCTGCAGATGGTAGTGATGGTGGCGGTAAAAGGGACAGACAGGGAAGAGAAACAAGGCAAAGGGGAATGGAAATGAAGAAGAGATTAAAGAATGGAGGAAGGTACAGGTTAACTGTGTCCATTACTGACTATTTCCAGACCCATGGAATAGCAAGCTCCATTAGATATGTGATGAGAATGTAAAAGAAGTTTATTTCCACTTCTAGTTTGGAAAGGAAAATTGAGGGGTGATGCAAGCATCCAAGTGGGCAAAGGTCGGCTGCACAGATACCTGAGCATGCTTGCACCGCGCTGCTTTAACCATAAATCGTTTGGACAAACAGGAAATGTAACCAAGCAACGACAGGAAACTAAAGGGATCAGATTTAGAGTCTGATAAGAAGTGGAATGAATTTGAATGTACTTTGCTGCTGGAGCTGTAATTACAGGTTCTAACTAACTGCTGCAGGTTACAAAGGTAAAGGGAGTAGAATAGTTCAGCATGAGTCAAAAATTTTTCATTGAATGGGGTGCCAGAAAATGTTTATATATAAAATAATCATTCTGATTAACTTTATCAGAAGCAATTTATAATTGGTCTAAAAATATGAGTGTAAAGTAATGTGTGTGCTTCTTCTGGAAGATTCTCTTTAGAACAGTGGTATCTATAGTTTGTTTTGAAAAACCTCTCTTCCATCTTCTCATCTCTCTGCACCCCTTCAAAGAAAATCAAGCAGACATCAGTACCAAAAGAGATAATTATGTCTTTTAAGACAGCATTTTTCTACAAGTCGAAGTTCAATATTTCAGAATTATTTTATAAATCAAGATCCGATGCCAACAAAGATATGCAATGCAAAAATCTGTGATTATGATCACAGGGATCTGAAATTTTAATCAGCTACTCAGGTGATTTTATTTTGTTCACTTAAGTTGAGAACAAACTTATACAATATGTTTTTAAAAATAAATAATATAATAGTTTATTTTTACATCATTTTGTGTATTTTTCCATCTCAGTTGTAATCATGGTGGGCTTCCTATCACCAAATCACCCATATGCCATCACCACAGAACAGTATGCTTTTTAAAGCAAATTTTTTTTTTCTTTCAGTGCACTTTTCTGAGCATGTTGCACCTCCAAATAAGCATCTCCTCTATGAGCTGAAACTCTTTCATTATAAACACTGCCCTTTGGGTCCTCTCTGGTGGCCTGAGAGTTAAATCTCAGTGCTGTACACCACTGTGGCTATTGTTGATCCCTAGCCAGGAAGATGACCTACATGGTGCAGCCTGCTGCTCCCCTCAGCAGTGCATTCCAGATAGATCCACCTGTTCTGCTCTCCACTCTCTCTGTTGAATCCTCTCACCCATATATCTCTGGCCTGTACACCAGTTCTTTTACACAAAACCAACCCAAACAAAAAATTCTGCCTTTCTATTATAAATACTAATTCCTCGCTTAACGTCATTGATAGGTTACTGCTGAATGCCAGCAGGATACATTTTCTCATCACTGTTTTTATAACAACGCCATGTTATTTGAGGACCCTCTATAATGTTTAAGGTTTGAGACATGAGTCAATTTTCTCAGCCTCTAAGACCTGAAAGAGGAAAAAGAACCTGTAGGAGTTTTGAAACCCCTAGATATGGGCTTACATTAACTTGGAGTCTCTCCTGGACACCAAAAAAGGTCCACTTTGTCCCAAGGCAAGAGAGGGAAAGCAGAGAAGATTGATAGGAAAATATAATCAAGTGTAGGGCCATCCCTGGTGGCACAATGGGTGAAAGCTAAACACGATGAAGCTACCCTCAGTGGCTTCAGTGCCAGTTTGAGCCCAGCCAGGGAAATGACCCACCATGGTGCAGCAGACCTCTCCTGTCTTGCCCGCTGCTCCCCTCAGCAGATTACTCATCATCAGTCTGCCTGTTCTGCTCCCCACTCTGTTTCTGGTGAATCCTCTCATCACCCCTGTACCTCTGGCCTGTACCCCAGTTCTGTATGCATTAAAAAAAAAAAAAAAAGATGATCAAGGGTAATCACCTTGTGTCTGAATCAGAACTCTAGTTCCCTCAATTACTAAATGTAGAGAAGACATTTTTGAAAGGCATTACACAAATAAAAGATGAAGCCCACTTCATATTAATATTGTATTAAACTATTATACAATTTATATCCTCTCTCCTCTTTCCCTTCTAACTGCATGGGAAACTTGTCTCCCTACTAGAAAGGACACTTTTTTTTTTTTTTAAGTGAGATGGTGATGGAACATCATGATAATGGTGATTAGTGACAAGAGAAACCAACACATAAAACAGAATTAACCTTGGACACTGGGGGGAGGGGAAGGGGGGCTGGGCTGAAGTTACTTAGAGATGGATTTTTTTTAATTGCATTTAAGCCAAAAATATCCAAAAGCTTATGATGATAGTGAACATGCTGTCAAACCAGTTAATGAAACGATAGTCGATGAGGTGGGTCCAAGAAACTTGATAACATCTACTCCCCAATGATGTAAATCAGACAGCTCGACTGGTGAAGGCAGTAGCCTTCATATATGTCCCCTTCATATATATATATAAAATACCCTTCACATAGCTGCAGCACTGGCTTATTTTACCATTGTTGGTTGTTGGGTTTTAGATTCTTTTCCACCTTCCTTGGGCTTCTGTAGTGGCTGTTCAAAGGGTAAGTTTCAGAGACATGATGATGCATTGGGACAGAGGTGGAAATTGTTTATTGTATATCTCCGCAGAATGTGTTGTTCCCCAGTGATGGAGTAGTTATTTTAATGCTACTACATCTGTCATCATTTACCTAAAAAAAAAATTAGACTCTTCTAAACACTGAAAGTAAAGATGTGTGGAATAGGTATCTTATTGCTCAAGTTTCATTTTCATCAATGCCTATCTAATGCAGCTGATGATAAAAAATGAAAAAAAAAGAATGCTGGACACTATTATTTTATAATTTTAAGACTTACAGCTTTTGAAAAAAAATTCACCAATTAAACACAAGTTCAGGTATATCTACTTTAGTATACGTTGACTGAAAGGAAAACATTTTAAGTTAATAAGAGATGCCAAAAATAATTTTTACATTTATCTAATTGCCTATGTGGGCAGGAATGCAAAGACACTTTCTTTTAAATTATATAATATATATATATATATATATATATATAAATTACTTTTTTGTATTCTAAATTAACTCAGAACTTTTTTTCATTTTTATTTTATTGGAGTGACATTGTTTTACAATGATGTTTGCATTTTAGAAGCACAAGATCTCTCCTTTCAGGTGTTGTTACCACACTGCACCTACTACCAAAACACCTATAATTCACTGCTACAGCCATTGTGCTCCCTTCCCAACGTACACATACAGATGAATGGATTATGAACACACACACACACACAGAGAGAGAGAGAGAGAGAATGGAATACTACTCAGCCATTAAAAATGACAAATTCTTGCCACCTGCAGCCATTTGGATAGAGCTAGAGGAGACTTAATGTCAAATCAGAGAAAGACAATACTAGAGCATGTCAGTTGTATTGGAATACAGAAAAAAAAGGTCAGATGAGGTCATCTTCTTGGCTTTTCTTATTTAAAAATCCCTTTAAATATCTAAATATGTTAAAATCAAGACAAATGACCCATATTTAATACAGATTAACTACAATACTGTTCTATATAGCTATCAACATATCTATTATCTACTCTATATTTGATAAAAGCTCAAAAGATACTTTCTTTTAGACCAACATACTTAATACTTAACATATTCAACATACATAATAATCATTTTTCTTGGGGGTTGTTAGCTCAATAAAATCCTCAAATATAAGACCGATGTAATCACACTCGTGACAGATACAAGAAAACATGGCGGCATCAAAAGAGTTTGACACAAGTCCTCATAGCAACCGATGCAATGTTGCAAGGGCTTTCTCTATGATTGGGCAAACCTTTTCTAAATATCTTCTAAGGTACTGAGGTATGAGATATCACAGCTGGAAACTGGAATTTACTGCCCTAGTAATCTATACTCAATTTATGACACTTAACACAGCTTAAGACAAAAACTCTGACTTCCCATAAAGTATTCATAGTCTACAAGTCCTAGTTCTTATAGATGATGTGGCCTACAACCTCAGGGTGACTTTGATATTAAGCAGTATTGCCAGGAACATAGCTGACTTTCCATTTTTACTGGGTTTCTAGGAGAGCAGTCAGAATGTTTTGAGCGAAGGTCAATTTTCCATGTCAAAGGGTAAAAGGATTTGTTGACCCTTTACTCAAAGTCCATCACCAAGCACTAGTACCTTTGACACAGAAAAAGCAAGTCAATACACATCTGACCTGAAGAATTTGAACTATATAAAGGGTATTTGTATCTTTTCCATTCTCTAATCAATGATACTAGGTAGGAGGGGTTGAGGGAGGGGAAGGAGAATAATTAATTTTACAGGACTCTGAATGTATATCCTTATGATCATAAGGCAAATTTTCAACAAGCCCATTAAATGACAGTATAAATGCAATGAACAAAGTGCATGGCATTTTTGTTTTATCTCGTTGCATGAATATCATTAAAATATAGCATCATTAAATCTGGTCTTTCCTTAAATCTGAAGGCCCAGTTATAAACCTACAAGTTAATTAATTAATTAATTGATTAATTAAAATAAAAACAGCATCATTCTCCAGAGACAATGATTTTAAATTCAAATTACAATCTAACCTTTGTTTTGGGTACAGGATCAAATGACTGTACAAACTCAGGATTTGGGAATTGCTAAACAAATACAACTTTGGCATTGCTGGATTTAGTAATACAAGTTTACATATGCACATGTATCCCTACTATATCACAGTCATCCTTAAGACATTGCTCAGGACCCAGCTGGATTACCGCTTGCACGGAGGGGTTAGAATGTTCCATAGGAGTACATATTTGCAGATTCAGAATTCTGACGGTTGCTGTCAATACCACTGAAGACACTTTGAATGTCAGACTTGCTATAGAGGCTTCTTGGCATCATACTCTAGACATCTCTTTTCTTGTTTTCTATCACTTATCTCTAGCATTGTGGGTCTCAAAGGCATTGCTGGCATAGAGCAAAATTTATGTGTAATCACAAGCAACCATTATAGTTCCAACCCCTGGGACTGACTATAGTTACGAACACAGCCAAAGGTTCTGCATAGTTGAGTGCCCAACTGGAAGCTCCTCGCTGACACATCAGTGCATGGTTTAGCCTGACTCTACTGCTATCTCTATAGATGACATTGGCCTATTTGCCTCAATCTAATAGCAGAATCCTATCTGTTAGCCATGGTCAATATCAAGATTAACGGGGACAATGGAACTATTTATTTTTAGTACAAATTTGCCTCACTCCATTCTTCCTTCAGTACCCAAAATGGGACATGACTGCCCTTATTATATGCAGCAGAATTTTACCATCACATTTAGACAAACTGATGCCCAATACAGGCATCTGTAACTTAGTATCATCATACAGTGCCCAATTTACTTTTTCTAATTAGATTGTACTTTGCCAAAATCAGTGAAGGATGTAGAAGAATAGCTTACTGCTGATATTTCTCTAAGATTCACTCAAGGTAGCTGGAGGTTCAACTAGAGAGTCAAACTCCAAAGGGGTAAATAAAGCACTTGGGATGAAATTTCACTGAGAGGGATCCGTTGTGATGGAATTTTCCCAAAAAACATCCTTTGCACACTTGATTCCACTGTGAGCTATGCTAGCTGCATTTCTGCAAGATATTTAAATAATTACATTTCATATGAAGATGTCCTGAGAGATAAGAAGGAATGCTAACTATATAAAAGCATTTATTTTTTAATAGGTGTACATGTACTGAATGATGTGAGAGAATGATATTTTCACATGCAAGATATAAATCTACTAGGGTATTTTTCAAATGCCACCATTCTGATTTTTCTTTTTTTCCCCAGGTTCTGTAGTCCGGTTATAAGCACTCTTTATTCATATCTTTGAGTTTAACTGTACTTAGTGCAAATGAAAACAAATATAGTTAATAAGTAACCATGTTTTCTTCATTGCCAATACTGACCTAGTTGAGAGCAATACATTTATTAAATTTTACACTATTATATATAGCCTATCACATATGTAAACCCTCAAAGTTCGATGTGGGATGATCATTTTGGTTAGTCTGTAACATAGACCTCTTCTTCCATCCCCCTCTTTTTTTTTTTTTTTTAATATGAACTAGTTGGTAGCTATTCTAGTATATTTTGGCTTTGCCTTACACTCATGACATTAAACAGTAATGTCATGCTTATTCTGTGTCTCTGCATTTCAGGGGCATGTTTTCCTCCATTGTGAACATAGAGATTACTCAATCTCATTTCAAATATTAAGAATATGAAAGGCAGCATCTTTACTTTCTAAAAACCACACAATTTGCTAACAAATGTAAAGTCTAATCTTTATTTTTTCTCATCTCTCTCACAATAATTAATGTCATGTTTTAATTATAATTCATGCTGAATAAGTGTGTCAACTGATTACTAATATGATTCCTAATTTTAAATTATTAAGATTATTTGTCGGGTTTGTTATATCACCCTGACTATTTGTGTGGTAATCTAATAAAGGCTAATTAATGTTCTGACTTCAGAGAGAGAGGAAAAAAAAAAAAGGATGAATTTAGTTGGAAAGAGCATCACAGTTTAAGCTTAAATCCCACCTAGTTACTAGAGGAATGCTGATTTTCTACTTCATTTTTTAAAGTATCATTTATTTTCCCTTCAAATACATTGTGAAAGTTAGTGACAATGACAAAAACAATGCATACTGAATTGATACTGAGCTCATCACCTTACTATGAGAGAACTTCTAGAACATCTTACTACGACCTTCCAGAACAGCTTTACATTTAACCACAAATACAGTGGATTGCATGATTTTGCTCCACTTTCTATCCATGGTTAGGAGTTACTCTGAAAACATTCATGAATGTTTTACAGAACTTAACTAATTTCCTGGGATATTGTAAGTATGCAATAAATAGCAAGGGACTAGTTAGAAAGCAAAATAAAACGTGACGTTATGGCAACAAGGCTACAGGGAGGCAGGGGTGTGTGTGTGTGTGTGTGTGTGTGTGTGTGTGTGTGTGTGTGTAAATAAATGTAATTATCCATGAATAACATAAACATCTATACATTCTATATGGAAATATGTCAGATGAAACAGTGATTTACGCGTGTATAGCACATATACTCTATATGTATAGTATGGGTACATATTATATATTTTTCTATATTATCTAGAAATAATTTTAGAACACACCCAGTTATTTAAGCTACCAATAGCACAGTGGGCTCTATGACTTGTATTTATTGGTATGGTAAGTTATAAGGCTTCAGTTTTTAGGGTTCTTTTGAAGTTCTTTTTTCCAGACTCTATATGATTCCTGTTTTTTAAGCAAAAGAGTCAATGAACTATTATTTTTCTATGTGTTATCTTTCCATAGTAAAGTTTTCAGTGAGTGTAACCAGACATAAAAATCTGAATAAGGCTTAAATGACAAATACATTTTATAGTACTTAGTATATTGCATATTATATATCAATATAGTATGTTATGTATTTTATATTTATGTTGAGAGTTGAAACTTAAATTTCTCTATTCAAATTATTTAGAAGAGTATGAACTTTACAATATTAAGTGTGAAAAAATAAACATTTATATAAAGAAATTTTTAAAAATACAAAAGTAATGATGAAAAATGTTGGTCTGAAATTGCCAGGAGAAATCAAAAGGGCAATGTTTGAAAAACTCAATTATGTTTAATAGGAAAAATCACTTTTTCTAATACTACAAATTAAATAACCTCAATGTTCACTATCATTTAGCCATTATCTCTGATTTTCCCAAAAGGAGAATAGCTTCAGCATTTATCAAACGGAATTGACATAGATGATGAATTTTATGGTGGCTATATTTTTGTGGAAATTTTTGACTGCAGAGATATTTGAACATTATGCACTCAATCTTGAGGGATAAAACTATGAACAACAGTGCAAGTTTCCACATTAAATGTGAAGTACGAACTATGTGTGTGTGTGTGTGTGTGTGTAAATTGAGTTGCTTCATGTTAAAGGAGTGTTTCAAAGTTAGAATTAATGAAATTATTGTCAGTAATAATAAAGGTAGTTTAACCACCTGAAAAATGTCTCTGGTTTGCAGTTGTCAGTTGATTTTGGTTTTTACTTCATTGGCATTACTCCCTTCCCCATCCTTTGTTTGGGTCTCCTGCATTCCTCTTATAAAAGAAATCACCCAGGGGGCCCTCCCTGGTGGTGAAGAGGGTTAAAGCACTGCACTAAGAAGCTTAAGCCAATTCCGCATGAGTTCGATCCCCGCTTGCCCCAGAGGAGATCCACATGGCGTCGCAGACCTCTCCTGACCCGCCCGCTGCTCCCCTCAGCAGTGTACTTCGTCCATCTGCCTGTTCTGCTCCTCACTCTGTTCCTGGTGAATCCTCTCACCCTCCGTATCTCTGGCTTGTACCCCAGTTCTGTATGAATAAATAAATAAATCTTAAAAAAAAAAAAAAAAGAAAGAAAGAAACCGCCTGGTATTTTCCTTTTTCTTTCTGGCTTATTTCAGTGAGCACGTTTCCGGGGTGGGGGGGTAGGAAATTGGATCAAAAGATGGGTGGGAAGAGAACTAAGGTCTACGATGACAGTGCATGGGTAAATTGGTGGTGGGGATTTCTTGGGGACCATACATGAGATGACAAAGCATACATTGTATGAAAATGAAGAATGATGTAAAAATGGATAAAATATAAAAAAAAATTAAAGCAGGGTAATTTAACCAATCTGGCATTCCTGCTCAATAAACATGAACAGAAAAATGATAATTCTATTTGCATAGTTGACAAATATGTGGAATTTGTCAACATAACAATAAATATGTTACAAAGTAGACTAAATAATTGGGTATGTTCTAAAGTGATTTCTGGGTATCAATTATAAAGATATGTAAATATACGTATTATATATAGCATTTACCTATAGATACTACATATCGATTATATGTGGGATGTTGTAAAAAGAAAAATTATATCATCACTGAGTTCTGCAATAACAAATACATGTTAAGTTGTAGTCCTTTTTCACACAGTATATTATTGTGATTCAGATATTAATGATAGTCTATTCTTGCAATGTTATATTTATTTCTATATTTTTATTATAGATGTATGCTTTTGTATACAAAAATCAAAATCAAACTCACTTTCTGTATTCCTGCCAATTATTATTTAATTTTATGATTATTAGGCAAATAATTGTCATAGCGAGGCTGATATGATATGATAAAAATTGGTTTCCTGCTGGGTGAAATATTCTGGGAGTGCTACTTCAGGTTAAAACAGTTCACAGCTCTACACATACATACACAGCAGAGGCAGGATCCACTTAATAGTCCTGAGTCCTGATCGCCATAATAGCAGTTTCACAGTATCAGCTTTTGCTTCTCATCTTGTCCTGAATTGCACAGTTTTGAACACTGACTGCATACCTCATGTCATCTTGAGGAAAACTATAGTTTTCCTCAAAAATGAATAAAGATATGTTCACCATTGGCCAAAGAAAAAGGATATCGTTGGTTCCATCCAGAGATGGAGAGGCAGCAGACAATTCCATTATGCTCCACGAATGAAAATCAAGTACAGCTGGACCTCTCTGTGGTGCAGGGGCTAAAGACAGCACTATCAAGTTATAGCAGCCACTGCAGCATGAGTTTGAGTCCTGAGGAGCCGACCCACAGGGTGCAGCAGACCTCTCCTGTCTCCCCACAGCTCCCCTCAGCAGTGGATTTCAGTACATCTACCTGTCCCCCACAATGTCTCTGGTGAATCCTCTCACTCCACCCTGCACCTCTGGCCTGTACCGCAGTTCTGTATACATACATACACCTTTAAAAAGAAGCAAGTGCAGTTACCAAAAAGATGGGGACTATCAAGGGAGTGAGTGAAGACACAGATGAGGAGAGCAGGGATAAGCGGATAGGGTTATATATGAATATTTTCAGCTCTTTCACTCTCTACTTTGACTTTCTTAATGAATTCCATGATCCACTTAGGATAAGATCCTGCCTGTCTGTTCACCACGTAACCTCCAGTGAGCATCCTTCTATTCACATTATATCTCCTTCTTTAGTGATTTACTGTTCCCCATAATCCAAACATGCCCAATTTACTTCCCTGTCCACCCTGTTGGCCTCACTTGAGAATATGAGCATATACTGTATAAATTGGTTCATCTTCCTCATGTAATCAGAGACCACTGGAAGTCATATCAGTGATTGACAATTCCCTATCAGCAATTGACAGTCCCCTAAAGACAAAAGTCTCTGATACCTAACTGCTTAGGAATTATACTCTCCAAGACTCAACTATTCAATCTCCCTTTTAGTCTGCATTACATCCAGGTTCCTCAATCACCTCCTTCATTTTCATGGATGCTACAGATTTCATTTTTATTGCTTATAAATAAAGAACCATGGTTGACATAAACATCACCAACCAGTGAATATTTGCAGGATGGAAGGATGCTGAAAGAGCAAATAACTTTTATCAGGAAGCATACTGTTCTAAGAAAGATGAAGATACCTAACAAACATATCATGGAAATTCAAACTCCCCATCTCCTCTAGGGGCAGGAGAATCTGCTAGAACAAACATGTACATTTCTGTCTGATGAACCTGACTTGAATAAAACAACATAAAATCATCACTAGTCTTTTGTTTCCAATAAGGGTGCAAGAGATCACACATGGTTCACCCTAGAAGCAAAGTATATAAGCTACAGCTTTTCCCCATCAAGCTCATGGAAAACATGGCCAGTTTATACCAGGCCAATTTTCAGCTATTTTTATGAACTGCGTTAGTGTCCTGGCATTGTGGAAATATGAGGCACCATCTTGTTCAACAAGCCATTTTCTTACTTCCAGTGAAATCATAGCATCTTGTACTAGGGAATAGGACCACGGTGTAAATGTATGTGTTACATATTCTTCAGATTGTTTAATGGGCTTCTTTTCACCCAAATTGCTCTCTACTTACTAACAGCATTACAGAGAGGAAACAAATATCACTTTTATTATAAATGAAAGCATTTTTAAGTATGTTCAACAAATAAAATATCTCAAATTAGTTTTATTTCAGACCTTTTGAGGAACTAGATTTAAATTTTGCAGGGTATTATATTTCTTCGAGGAATGATACCATTTTGACATTACAGCAGTGTATCTGTGAATAATATACGTATTCATTGTTCAGTGGCTAGTGTTACATAAAATGTAAATACAAGCTTATCTAAATGCAGCGATTCTCATAAATATGGTTCACTGTAGTATACATTGGGGGGAAAGTAAACATATAAAGAAGTAAATTTACATTGATGGACTCAGAGGTACCTCCTGTAATGTGATAACAATTCAAAACATTTCTCTTATAATTCAGGTGTTCAGAACGTGGTTAGGTGCAATCCAATTAATGTAATGCACATGGCATTTTAGATTCATTTCAAAGTGGCAGTGCACATTATTGAAATGCCACTAAAACAATCAGTCTCAAATTTTTATAATATTCTTTGTAGTAGTTTCTGAAAGGATTTAATAGTACTGAATCTGTAGCCATTCATTGCTTATTCTAAATCTATCAAAGGAAAATTTTAAAAAATGGTTCAAAAATAAAAGTGATTAGAATTCATACATTTGTGCATTATGCACATTTTTGTGCTCCAGTGCAAGTTAAGTAACCCAGGAGGCTATAAGCAAATATTTGCTTCTGCTGAGTAACATTTGAGCCAAAGATTAGCCTCTGCCAGAGATTAGAGACAAAGAAACATGTTATAGGTAATTTGCATGTACTCATTCAATCTGCAAATTTAGATGCTGGAAATGAGACAAGTGTACATCAACAAGACTTGACTGTATATTTTATCTGGAATAGGCAAACCCCTATCAATGTGCCCTTCCTTTGATTAGGAGACATTATTCCTAAAGCTGTCATGATAATTTTCTCCTTGCCTATGCCCCTTCCTTCTTCATTCTTTTGTCTGGTCTTTCTTCTTAACTTTTCCAATTTATATTTCAGTATAAAGTATCTTACACTGGGCTATAATGATTGTACTCTAAACTCAGTGCTTTTTGTTTTGTTTGTCTTGCTTTTTCTTGATTTCTTTAAAAGACCAGCACACATTGGGTCTGTCTTTAAACTCTGAGCATTTCTGTAGACAATGGAGGTTACCATCTTGCATTTTATTAACAGACATAGGAAGCAAGGGAAGGAGAGAAGCAGGGCATCAGCTCTCAAATGCCAGAAACCCCAAACACTTGCCACTTCCACTACAAGACTGCCACTATCCATTATACTAAACATTTTAAAAGCTTTTTAAAATAGAATTTTAGCACTAATCATATATGACTTCTTTAATGTTTTAGTGTTTTAAATGTCAGGTGGTTTTTAAACCACTGCCTTGTGGTTTGAAAATATGACACACACTATATTTTATTTGGTGCCCTTATACATACAGATCTTACATAATCTACATATTTAAAATCTATATGAATTCTCTAATTACTGACAAATGGTTTCATTGAAGTCATTTAAGGCCACATTGATAATGGTTTGAATTCATTTTTTTTTAACTGTAAAGGTAAGTCATTTTTCACCCAGACTGTAAGTGCTCACCTTCTATGCTAACTGAAGATACCTGTTTATCATCTGTGCTTATTCTCAGTATTCAATAATTTTTAGCATGCTGACTAAGTTATCTCTATAATATTAAAGACTAAAATGTACTCCTCTTAAAAATAACTTGATTCTGGCCCTCCCTGGTGGCACAGCGGGTTAAAGCACAGCACTGAGAAGCTAAAGCCACTTCCGCATTAAGTTCGATCCCCGCCTGCCCTGGAGGAGACCACATGGCACAGCAGACCTCTCCTGACCCGCCCGCTGCTCCCCTCAGCAGTGTACTTCGTC